>NW_008676476.1:39672-100250 GCF_000695815.1 Acanthisitta chloris
CCAGCTCTTCCTTTTGCTATCAAACTTTCTTAGAGTTTGAAAATCGAAGGAGTTGGAGGGGAGAAGGTTTTCCTTTTTCCATATCAGACTTCATTAACCCTCAGGCCCATTTCTTAGATTATCTATATCAGACTTTATTAACCCTCAGGCCCATTTCTTAGATTTTTGAAGTGGTGTCTACTGTTACATGTTTTTCTATCTGCATATATCAGGAGCACCAAGTGTCTGCAGTGTCTGTTAGACCAGAGCTGATTTGATCCACTGTTACTTTGTGATCTGGGGAAGAACACTGATCCGAGCCCACCTGGCCCTGTCCTGTCCAGAAGAAACTGAGCAGTGCTCCCTCATTGGTGACTGAAGATATGGAAAGTCCTCTAGACTGCTCTGGGGTGAAGACTTCTTTTCAACCACTTTTGTCCTGAAGGAAGGCATGAAAATAATCTCAGGAGACCCACCATCCCTCTTCTCTTTCCTGACCAGAAAACAAACTTCCCTGCTTTCAGATTGCCTTCTCTTTCTTGTTTCTCATGTTTAAGTCCTGAAATCCAGCAAGAATTGATTAATGTTGAGGGATAAGGGGAATGCAGTAAAAAACCCCCTCAGTGTGTGTGTTTTCCCAGTTCATATTTGGGCACAAGGGGATGGTTGATTTGATTTATTTAATGCCTTCCAGCTGAAAAACTTGTGATTTGCTTCTTACTGTGCTGGGTGTTATCTACGTAGCTTTGGAGCATAGTGCCAGCAGTGTCTTGGTAATGCTTGTTTCTAGAAGATACTTTCTTCTCTCTACGAAGTGGCATGACAGAACTGTAGTGCTTTTATGCAGAATGACGACTGCTAATTTCATGCCGCAAGCTTGTATCTTGGGGGTTGATTCAACAGAGAGAAAAAAAAAAGAAGCAGAAAAAAAGATTTGACTGCTTTGTTATAGGATTGTGCAAAGCTGATTGTTTTTCTGGCTTAAATAGCTTTGCACTCTGGCTCTATGGTATGGGTTTCAAAATTACCCGGTGCCGAATTGGATCCCTTTTTTCAGTGGCCCGTGCCTCTGACCTGCACTTTGCTTATCTTCCCTGTTGAAAGTAATTATGCTCCAGTGTGGCATAGTACTGCTGTGCTAATAAGAAAATACTATTGACAATTGTGATAGATGCACCATCCACTTAGTGAGCGCAGAAGAGTTAAACTGATTGCCTTTTTACAGTCTGTATATATCTCTGCTTATTGTTTGTGTCCTGCTGTTGGAAAAACAGGTTAGTTGCATAGTAAATCTCTCTAATCAACACAAGGAGAAGAACAAAAAAGGACAAGCACCCTCATTTGTTATAGCTACTTCAGAAATGTGGTCATTTGAAGGATGTAGTCTGGGAGATTTGTCCGTGTTCTTCAGAAAGGCTTGTTAATATGGGCATAACTAACCAGGCATCTCGGGAGAGGACAAAGGCACACTCATTAAAATTAGCTGTAAAAACAACCTACTAGGCAGATATCTGTTGTAATGATGCTTCTGTTGTCTCTTGCTGTAATGTCTAAACCATGTGTTCCATAAGACTCAAAGTGTGTAGCTAACAGAAAGGGACTAGTTTCTGAATTTGGATGCTCACTCTGTGCCTGTTTGCATTCAGATCCAATGCATTCAGTTCCCTTTACATCCTTCTTCCCTTCCTTCCCTCCAGAGTAAAGCTCAGCTCTGTTTGGAGCCATCCCCAGTCAGACCTTTTCCTTGGTGTGGGTAACAGAAATTCATGCTGTAGTGGATATATAAAAATACTGCTGGCTGACAAGCCATAAATGTGTGTACTGACTCCTGGTGAGATACTGCTGCAGTGTTTAATGCATTTATTAACCATGTAGTGCTGTGATTTGCAGAAGCTGGATGCATAATTGCAAGATAGCATTTCTGGGCATAAATTCAGGGCCACAGTGTCTGCAAGGGATGGAGGTAGAGGCATTTGGGGGATGGAAAGCAGAGAGTTACTAGGTTTAGGATGGTCTTATAATAGTTATTAGGTGAAGGGCAAGAGAAGACTAGTTAGGGTGTGTATCAGCAAGGACATACGACTTAACTGACCCAGGATGCATTGGGATCATGCATGTGGAGGTCCACAGAGTCATCTGAAAGTGAAATATCTCTATAGGCAATGTTCCTTTCTCCTTTCAGAAAACCACAGCTCTTCTGCTGGTCCCAATTTACCTTTCTTGCTAGGAAAAGAAAGAAATAAGTAAAATTTCTTTTAGGAAAGAAATAGTAAAATTTTGCTTCTCATCATGAGAGTTTTTTCTTTTCTGGCCATGCAGTTTGTTTCTCTACTAGCCCTTGACCAAGTGTAATATTTTAGTTCTAATATTAAAAACTAAAGGTTGAGAGACCGAAACAAAGCTTGTGTGTGATTAGTAGACAGGATACTGAAGCTCATCAGGAGGTGCATGTATATGATTATCTCTAAATATCATCTGTTGCTTGTGCTACTACAATGAAGACTTTCACTGGAAAAGGTGGTGTTCATTTTTACAAAATATAAAAGCCTAAGTGAGTTCAAGCCTGTTGGCAGCTTCATCAGAGTAGCTCACATTACTGAATCATAGTTCCCTGCAAAGCTGGAGTGAGTGTCAACCCATCTTTTGTAACTTTGTTTTACAGTCTGAGGCATGTCACAGCTCACTATGTAAGTCATTAGCAAATGCTATTTAACCTCAGTAGGAAAGATCTCATATGTCTTTCCGTAGACTTAGCCACTTATTTTAAGCTGATTTTCAATCAGGTTTTTTGAAAAAATTATTTTTATCAGCCCAGCCCTGCTTGTATTTTGTTTAATGATGGAATCCCCACAGATCTTTCTGTCACCAGATAACAGCTTTATATTAAAATTTAAAAAAATATACTTCTGAATATGGACAATTTAGCCACACAATTTAATGTGTGCTGTTTTACTCCTGTGGAGTTAGGTACTTCTAGAACATTTGGAGGTACCTTCTTGCCTGTATGTTAGGCAAATAGGATACCTGAGATGGGGATTGGCAGTGAATCTTTGACATCTTGCATAATGAACAACCCTCATTTCCCCAATTTATTGATGAGTTTTTCCTTGTTAGAATTGTCTGCGGTTGTATGTGATAGACACTCATTTCTAATGTTTAAATTTTTAGGATAGTGGAAGATGTTATATATGGAAGATGTGAAATATCTGACAGCTGAGGATATTCTCTATGATTCCAATGCATGTCTCCCAGTCTGGGTGTATTTCCACCAAGGCTATCAGCATAGCCTCCATGCCCTGACTTCTTTTTACATCTGATAAATTGTTCACTTACTGTAGCACTTAGAGAGTGATTCTGCTATGTGGAGAGTTGTTTGTGCCCGAGGGTAGGGCAGGAAGAATTTTCCCCTTCGGCTGTAAGTAAAGGGCATACACTTTCTATAGCAGTCTCTTCAACATGTAGGTTTGGGTTGTTTTGCCCATTACTTGTGATTTAGTGATGCACTATTGTATTATAGTAGTGCAGCCTATGCCAGTATTTCCATTATAACCTGTTCTTACAGGTTTATAACTCAACACTAAAAACGTACTCTTCCAATTTGAAACTTGGCATATAATGTCTCATCTCATCCAAAAAAATGACAGTTTTTTCCTTTGCCTTTGCTTTCCCCCCAACAAGAGGTTGCATTTTTTGCTGTATTTTTAAAGAGAAGGTATTGTCCCTTCTGTTTTGATAAGAGAAAAGCTTGCCTGATTATTAAAATTGCTTTTCAATTCTGAGAGAGGAGGACTTTATAATAGAGGATGCATGTGAATAAGTGTTGCTGATGTTACAATGACTGCAGTAATATGGATACAATGAAGTATCACTTTCCAAATGAAGGCTGGAGAATGTTGATCAAAATGATTGAAAAGCTTTTTTTTATGGTGATTTTTTCCTAGCTGTTGATTTTACCCTTAGCATGGTGTACTCAAAGGTAAGTATGTTTTAGCTGCTGCACTCTGTTGTTTATCAGGCTGAATGGAGTAAAGGAAGACTTTACTGCATATGGGTAAAATAATGATATTCCTCTCTTTTCTCATTTGGTAAGCATAGTACAAAAGGAATAGAAATGCTAACTTGGTGTTGAGACCAACTACCAAGTGTAAACTTGTAGTTAGCACAGGAGGTGTAAACAGCAAAGCACAGTGTTTCCAGTAAACAGACACTTGTGTGACTAAGAAATTTAGCACTGAATGATGCACTAAGAAATACGAGGCTTGTATGATCCCTACATTTACACTGTCAAGAACCTAAGGCTTTATCTGTTGTCTCACATTCTGATTCAAGGTAGTATGAGTGTTTAAGACATAAGAAAATTCGGATTTAAATTAGTTTCTCCTTTACCCATCTCCTTGGAGCCAGTCATTTAGGTCTTGAAATCTACCAAGTTGCCATTAAAAGAAGTTTCAATGAAACCACCAATACAAACACAGCAGTAAGTCTTCACTGTGTTGCTTCTTCTTGTTGCAAATTTACTTCCAGGCATTTCTTTTTCTCTTTAGACAGTTAAATTTATGCTTACCATAACCACTTTAATGGTACTAATTAGTAGAAAGGGTATGTAAGAGAGCGTGTTTATTAATGAATTGAGCTATTATTTTGTCATGTACTTGAAAACTATCAACATATATAGTATGTGTTCGTACTATAGCTAAGCTGTCTTCCTCCTAAATCCCGGCTGTTTCACTTTTTTAGTTGTCTTTAATATATTTATTTATCATGATAAATAAAGAATGTGTTTCCTAACGAGAAGTTCAGTTCCTTCACTTGGATTCTAAAATCTAAAGACCTAATTCTAAAATTAGGTGAAAGATTATTTTGTATCCATAGGCAGTACCAGTGGCTCTCAGATATAAAATAAAATAGCTGTATGTGGAACAGAATTTTTGAGGGCATAAAATCAGAATGCTCAGCACTATCTCACGTCAGCTTTAGTCCAGTCCATCACTGTCAAAACCAGTGAGACTCTGCACTTTAGAACTAATGCAACACGGTACATTTTTTTGTAGGAAATAAGTTGAAAGTCCAACAAAACTTCCAGGTGGAAGTATCAGACATGCTCAGCTCAGTCAGTAGTTTCAGTGCATAAACCCAAGTCTTCTGTTATAAGACTTGATTTATATTTAACATGGTTAGCTTCTATAAAAGAGTGCTGTTCATGTTCCTGGAATATACAAAGAAAGAGCTGATATTGAGAATCTCTGAAGTTCTGAAGTCAGCCACATCTCTGTTTATTGAAAATGTCTTGTGCACCATGGGGATTAGTATTGCTATTGTAGAAAAGCAGAAAATGCCCAGCTCAGTCATGTTCACTTGATCAATGCAAATATTAAACACTTTCTGGTGCTAGACTGAGTTCATGCTATTGATTTCATTTTGTATGATGCCACCTGAAATGTTTCTTACTTGAGTCAGTGTGAAAAACATGCAGTAATTTCAATGGATGGTTGTTCATCATAGGATATGGCTGAGGATATAGCAGATTCATTTTTTAGTTTTTTATTCTCTAAAGTATTCCTGCATTTATTAATATTCCATCTGTGATGATCAGTGAGTGCAATGTAAGTGAACAGTTCAATTTGACTTAGAAGTACGTGTGTTAGAAGACATTAAATGTTCTTTTTTGTAACTTTGTAGGAGATTCTCTGGCAGCCATGAAATATATTAACATTGTGTTTGTCTTCTTATAATAATACTTAGGAAAACTGCAAAAATCATTAAGGATAAAATACTCCAGTGTTGTATATTTTCCTAAAACTGAGGCATATGATAGATTATTTGTTCATATGTAGTGCTATTATGGTAATTATTAACTGTCATGTTTTATTTCTTCTCATGCCCCATTTTATTATTTATCTCTTCTCCAGCCCCATTTTTAATGGGCCACAGAAGATAGCATATTCTCTGCAGCTGATGGCACTCATCATTGTACTTACTGAGTACCCTTAGTTGCAGGGTTGAAATTTTGCTGTAAATTCAAATGAGAATGTGAATGTTATTGGAAAACACACAGTTACGTCTGGAGAGTTTATTTGCTAATCATGTGTAAATCACTGTCAAAATTAGAGGAGTATGACAACCCATGCAAATTTATCGAAGTGTTTTTTGCTGCTCTGTGTATAAATTGTACAGGGACTAAATTTTGCATTTGTTCATAGGCACAGAAGAAGCGAAAATCCAATGAATCTGTAGATACAGAACTCTGTCTTAATGAGGTAAGAGCGTGAATCCTGTATATTTCACAGCACAGGTGTCTTTATATTTTAATAGCTGCATAGTACATGTTTTAGGCAGATCCTATAATAATCACCACTGCACCTAGCAAATATGTTTGTTTAATAATCTGCAGGAACATAAGATCATACGGGTTTTAGCAAATACTCAGAAACACACTGGTCATCATTCTGTGGTTAAAACAAATGGCTGATTTAGGGCATGAAATGATGTTCCCATCACCAGGCAACAGATTGACAGACTTGAGACATGAACCTCCCAGTGCTGTTCGAGTAGTCTGCTCAGCCTGACCTCAAAGGCCTCTGTCAGACATAAGCATTAAATCAGCTTCCATGTTTGTCAACCCATATCGTTTGTACTGGGTCTCTCTGGAAGCTTAATAATTAGTGGCACACATAAAATAATTTTTACAAGGTGGGACCACATAGCCTAGACATTGGAGCAAGACCAGCTGCGCAGCCATAAGGCATGAAAAGGATGTGTCTGTATCATTCAAATTCTCCTTCACCAGACCAAATTTGTCCAGTTCTTCTACACAATGGCAGTTCTGTAGCCCATTCCTAATTCTTTAGGTTCTCTTAGGAATTTCCCTGTAGATACTAAAATGAAGTCTAGTAACATATGAAGGAACAATGCAGTAAGGTTAACACATCTGTTGACATCTTGTGCTGACTAAGACCTTACATGAGAAGGTCCTGGTAACTATAGCTAACCATAAGAACTACTGGTCCATCTTACCCTATACCCTGTCCATGACAGTTTCCAAAAAGGAGATGCCCAGACATGAGTGCAAGAAAGCATATTGTGATAATTCTCCAATGCCTCTGCTGCTTCTAAAAGTTTGCATCTCAAGACCTTCCAGTCAGCCAGTCCTAGCAAGTGATACCCAAGTGGAGGAATACATGGAGATTTATCCATAAATACCTCCCTGGCTCTGTAGACAGTCACTACCATGGAAACTGTTGCTTTGTACTCATTCTTTGTATCTGGTATTCTGGGTACTTGTACCTTGTACCATGGCCTGATTGACTCTCCAGGATTGAAGAAGCTTGTCCCCTCTATAGAAGCTGCGTCCTTGGGGATTTTCAGATCCTGAGTGGACAGAATCTGAGCAACTTTGCATGGAGTAGATTGGGCTTAATGATCTCTAGTCAAAATTGTTTCACTTTTGTGATTATATCGGTT
Organism: Acanthisitta chloris; assembly: GCF_000695815.1. Classification (NCBI taxonomy): domain Eukaryota; kingdom Metazoa; phylum Chordata; class Aves; order Passeriformes; family Acanthisittidae; genus Acanthisitta; species Acanthisitta chloris. The sequence continues at coordinate 47,113 of NW_008676476.1, forward strand.
AGATTTTTCTTTTTACTCAGCATGATTGCAATGACAGAGATTCCTGCTATATCTGCTCTTTAAATAGTTCATTATAGTCTGCCAATTTGTACTGACATGTGAATACTGTTTAATTATTGGTAGCAAAGATGCCAAAGAATGTAAATAATGCAGCAATTAAGGGGAAAAAAAGGAGCAGGAAAGAAAATTTTCAGAAGCTGGAAAACTTTGTCTTTTCTGAGCCCATGGATTAGAGTTTATTTGTTGTTATGCGGAAGTAACTTGTTGTTAGACAAAGTTGTTCTGTTGACTCTGCATAAGTTGCAGTTTCTCTGTGGGTCCTGCTTTTGCTCTTTTAAAATAAACTGGCATGATAAACACAGATCCCTAAAAAAAATTGCCATACATTTTACACATAGAAACATTGTTAAAGTAGGAAATTTTTAATTCTCTTTTTTTTTTTTTTTTTTTAAATGAGGAGTGTACTACTGTCTGTCATACAGCCAAAGATCTGTTTGTGGAAGGGTAGGATATTAATTTACACATAGAAACATTGTTAAAGTAGGAAATTTTTAATTCTCTTTTTTTTTTTTTTTTTTTAATTGTGCTGTACTGGTGTTTTTATGCTTTAAACTAATTTCAGAATGTTGTCATTTTGACATGTCTTTTGATGCCTTTTTTTAATCTTTCAATTTGTGCAAATGATGTATAGGTAACAGTGGAGTGTGGGACATGAGCAAACCAAAGATGAATTTCATGGTGTAAATGTAAACATGAATGTTTTGCGATGAAATTGTGTAATGGTGACCAAGGAAAGTATTGTGTCTTACAGAATGCTATTGGGAAGGACAACACAGCAGGAGTCTCCACCAGTCACATATCTGCAGAGAATTCACTCGCTCTTCCTACAAGCTTCAATCTAAGCACACAGCTCACTCTGATGACACTTGCACTCTCACTCTGTTTGTCCCTAAGCTCATCAGTCGTCTTGTAGCCGCATTACAAAAGGACGTGTTTAAAAAAAAAAAAAAAAAAAAGTCTGTTTGCTGTCCTCTGTTGTTTATCTGGAATTCCAGGTCTGGGAGCTAAGCTGAGGCACTCCTGCTAGAACAGTCTCAGTCAGCTGGAATTTTACTTTTTTTCTCTCTAAAAAAAAGCTTCTTGTGATATTTAGAGGCTTTGTGAAATACTTGGTGCAGTGCTACATTCCAAACCCAAAAGGCTTTTGGGCATGCAGTGTTTTAAAGAGACAGTGTGTAAATTTGCCTGTAAACCAATCTGGTTGGATTATTTTAATAATTATTATTTTAATTCTGGCTTTTACCTGAGAAGGAAGATGGCAGTTTTCTTAAGATCCTGTTTCTCTCATTGAATGGTTTTGGTTTTCGAATTGATTGAACTTCAGACTATCAAGGATGCCAGGCTTTTGTCTAATGGTGAATGTTCTCCCAGAGAGTGGACTTTATGAAACTTCTTCATTTGAGAAATCGCTACTGATGTGAAACTCTTTCAGTGTGTTAGCATTTTCCTCTTTAAATGTTTACGTACTGTAAGTGATTCTGCGTTCCCTGCTAAGAAGCCATTATAATTCACATGCAGGTATAATGTATGTCTTTCAGTTAAATCCTCATAAAAATAGAGTGTGGCATAGAACCTTCTAACAGTACATTTATATTTTAATTATAATCATCTAGCCTTAACGAGTGAAGATTCTTTAAATTAGCAAGAAGCAGCCATTGTGAAAGCTTGATAAAGTTACATTTCTTTAAATTTGAGGAACAAATTTTGCTACAGGGTTTCAGCTGTACAGTCTATGGTCTTCTATGCTTCCATTGTGATAATATAGTCCAGTTATTACACTGTTTGTTTAATAAAAAAAGACATAAAATTTATTTGCTGTACTAAACCATCATCTGTTTATACATAGCTGATAATGTCAGATCAAAAAGTTACAGGAACTTCATGCCTTACTTCTCTTATCACAACCTTGCAGAGGGATGAGGGGTAGTAGGATATAATTTAAATTGTGATTGAATTTCTTAGACTGCTAAAATCAACACAAAGGGACGGTTGATTCGATTACAAGGCAGCATCATGCACACCCACCCACCACGTGACAGACTTTTCACACCCTGATGGTTCCTACTGCAGACCTTGGCATTGCTAACATGATGAACTGTTTGCAAGATCAGTTCCATAAATTATTTTAAGGGTTTGGATGGCAATATTGCCAGTATACATGATTTAGTCACTTGGTTCTCATTCAGTGACATTGGCAGCCTGTGCTGGCGTATGATTATTTCCTGCAGTATCTAGAAGGAATTCTTTAAAGCTTTAAATGTCATCAAATAGGCAGCATTTCTCCTAAGGGCTGTCTTTATACCTTACTGTGATGGCTTGTTGACTGTTACAAGCAGTTATGTCTAAATGATCAACAGTAATCAGTTTTTGTTTCTATTGGAAGTAGAAGATAACTTTGCCAAGCAAGGAGTTCATCATGTTGAATTTACAGATTTACACTGAAACTTACACAATTATGCCCCATCCTGCTCTGAAATGTCCAGATTGGTTATTTGCAATGCAACCATAAAGTACAAATTACTGTTTTATATACTGCAATGAAGTTTGGGAGTGTGCAAAATACACATCTTAGGGATTATTAAACCTATTGACAAGTTCATATTTTGAGTTTTGTGTTAGCCAGTAATAAACACTTTCATAAATTTTGATATTCATTTATGTACTCTTGATTATGATCACATAATATAGGTTTCAAAGCGATGTGTATGTGATAGAGTTCTACAATACTTTGTGCCACCCAACATAACAAATTAGACAATATTACTCTTTAATTCTGTGTTGATAAGAAACTGCAAATTACTTTCAAAGGCAGCAGAGCTGCATTCAGAGAAGAGATATATAGCCCATCATTACCAGCAAAGCCCATGTGGTTCTTGTTCTTGCAGAAGGTAATCAAATTATCGAAAACTAGTGGCAGCAGAAAAAAGATTATGAGATTCATGATTTAAAAAATGAATCAAATTCTTTCATGTCAAAAGGAGTTGATAGTATAACCTATTGAATTGCTAATGAACGTAGCTTTTTAATTCAAAAGTTTGACATTATCCAGTTAAAAATATTTTCAAAACAAATTAATAAACATTACAATTATTAAGTCCGTCTTTGATCCACAAAGCTTTCTTTAAAATGTTGTTTGTATTCAGCACTAAACATTTTAGGCAGTATCAGGAATTTTTATCATCTCCCAGTATAGTACATCCTTTTTGAAGATTTTTTATATTTGGTTTGATTACAGTATCTCTGTTGGAGTTAATACCAATTATTAGAGCTTTGACACTGTGTGATCCAGAATAAAAGCTATTGATCATTTATACTGTAAATAACAACCTAATTAGGTTCTGATGACAAAAGAAAGTACTAGTTATCAGATTCAATGAGAGTTACCTTTGGAAATAGAATTTGTATGTAGTAGAGGAAAAAATGGTGTTGTATACAGGTAGCCATGTTCCCAGAGCACTCAATCTTTTTCTCCTGTAAATTAAAAGCATACTGAATTCTTGATTTAAAAAATTGAATTCGTTATTAAACAGGGAAAGGAAAAAAAGACCCCAGGAGTCTGACACTTCATAATGAAGTCTTTACAAGCATCACCGTGCAAATATTAGAGGATTTTTCGGAGTTGGATGTGGTGGGGATGATGTCAATTTAGCATGGTGACCTTATCAATGCAGTCATTTGCTGCACTAGTCAAGTATACAAATTATTTAACTTTTTTCCCCTTTTAGTCAGTGAAATGCCACATGTTGAGTGCTGAATGAACGAGATTAGCCTGGGCTTTATATATTCCTTTAAAAGATTAATTTTAGCCATATAACAATAATATAGGAACTGTCCAAATACAGGATGTACATACAGATAGGTAAATTTAACCAGTTCAGTTATGTGTAAGTTAAATCATGGGCTACAGTAAACATATCCAAATCATCTTTTTCATTTAACATAATGGAACAGACATTGTCATTAGTGTTATTCATAGTACGTTTATATTTCTTTCTAAAAGTAGTAGTACACACAGAGATAAAATTCTGACTGAACTGAAATATATGGCTGAGGTTTTGCAGTTTTCAACACAGCTATTAATTCCACAAGCTAGTCCAATGAAAGAAGCACCAAAGGTGAACCTTTCAGGTATAGCAAAAATGACAGCAGTTGAGGGTTTCTTGTGCCCCAGCATGGGCAGTGACACCCACCAGCAGGCAGCAGGCCTGAGGACTGTCTGTGCAGTGATTTGGTCAGTAATGATAGGTGCTGCCCTCACTTCACTGACTTGGCTCCCAGAGATCCCAACTCCTTCAAGAGAATGGAGATGAAGTACTGAGTGAGATCCATCCATCTGTCTTCACCAGGGCACTGACCTCTTTCCATGGAGCAGCTTTATTCCCACTGTGTCATTAGGAAGAATTAGCAGGAACTGGAATTCTTAATAATTGCAAGGCATTGCATAGACAGACTTTCTCCAGAGACCTATTCCCAGGCTTTTTTTCTTTAAAATGAATTATTATCCAGCTAAGACTCAGCCTTTTCAGTATGAGGCTTTGTTGCAGTTTGAATCAGTAGACTGAAAATGTGAAAGTACACACCTTTGCTAAGCCTGTGCAATTAGGCTAGAGATAAAGAAAATGGAGCAGGAATCACCTTGAAATAATCTAATTAAAATTTGTGATTGTTGCTTAAACACGATGATATTTCCATGGAGTAAAGATGGTAAGGAACCAGTGAAGGAGAAGAGCAAAACTCAGAACAGCTCCCTGAAGGGATGTAGATCTTGTGTATGTCAAGCAACAGGAGTATCTCATACTTAGTTTGTAATTAAGAGGTGGATTCTTCTAGAACAGCAGTTCCTTCAGAGCAAGCAGTAACTGATGGAAGAACAAGCAGTTATTCGTACAGAAGTCATAACTTTCTTTCATAAAATGCAATTCTTTGTCTTCAACACCAAGGTGGATCTACCTCACTGAAAAAAATACATGTTCACTGACAGGACTTCTGCATTAAAATTCTTTTGGGCTAAAGAGGCCTCCAAGGTTGTTTTATGCCCATAAGGTTAGTCAGATTCTACCTGATGTCCCTGACATCAAACAGAAATATATTTGCTTCTGATGAACTTGGCAGAGAAATTAATCCAATGAATTGTTAAATATTTCTCATCTTTAAATATTTGCTTTTTCTTAGCAGCTAGTTCCTCTGATGACATTTCAATTATTGGCTGTTTCAGCTTCTCCTTTAACTTCAGAAGGTCATTTTGTGCAACTCTATAGTAACCCACTTTATACATTTGCCACAGTATTGGTTTTCTTTTTTTCTTTTTTAATTACAGCCTTCACTTTTGAGACAAAAAAATGTGATCAGGAATATGTCTCTACTGAACCAAGATCACCTTTAAAGGGGAGGAAATTGCAAATCCTTATTTTATCTCTTTAGCACTGGTTTGACTTGAATAAGTTAAAACATGATGTTGCTATTCCCCAGATGGAATTTAAAATTTAGTTTGTTACTGAATAGGACTGAAAACTTTCAAACTCTCACAAGCTATTAGAAATATTTAAATACTTCTAATGTATTTTCCAGTTGGAATTTCAGTTAAAGAGATAAAGTATCACTAAGTAATAATTTTTTTCAAGAGTAAGAAGTCTCTTTGGGAAATTTTGATGGCTCCATTTTTAAGATAAAATCAGGGAGGATGGTGAATTTAACTCAATAATATCTCAACTTTCATACACCCTTCTTCCATATTCACTTCACCTGTGTATGTTTGCCTTCAGGTGATGGTTATACTTAATAGATACATATTAGATATGGTCACCTCAATAGTCAGAAGCCAAGTCCTGCAACTCCTGCTTAGATGTTCCATCTCTTTTTAACATTCATAAAAGCATGAGCAACAAATTCAAGATGTGGCCTAAAGATTATGTGAAGTTTAAAAGAGCACAGAGTCGTCAAATTTCTCAGTAGCATTTCTTATCAGTGTAGGTTGTGGTATTCTAAATTGGTACCATCAAGACAACTCACAGAAGTTCTCTGAGCACATTTAACAAGAACAGCTGCAGTTTCTGCTGGTTTACCTTTTTCAGGTGCCAATAGCTGAACTTTCCCATGCATAGAATTACAGCTAATTGCTGCCTAGATTAAAGCAGCCAAACCTTAGCCTGTTTTCTCATGCTTTTGCTGATTCCAACACACTAATTCTTTTGCACTGCTTTTTAATCTGTCAAAAGGAGAATTTCATAGCATCCGGGAGAAAATGAGTCATAGATTTAAGGGCAATTTTCTTCAAATTCCTCCTTCTAAAATACCACAGTAATTGACTTCTTACAAACTTATACCCTTCAAAGATTGAATACCCCCTGCCCTGTACCTTCAGTCCTTATGAAGCTGAGCAGAAGTTCTGGGGGATTTATCTTCCAGTAAAGGAGCCACGTATGTTTTCAGAATTCTTCAAGCTTCTTATTCTGCAAATTGATGGTATGGATACAGACAAGAAATTAGAGATAGTGTCATGGCATTACACTACTCCCTATATTGGCCAGCTCATGTCAAACAATTTTCCAGCATTGGCACCACTGATGCAAAGTTCCCCATGTCTCCTTGAGTTAGACATTGCTTTGACAGTAGATGACATTTGAAGTACTGGTGTTGTAAGTTCAAAAGTGCTATGTCTGTCTTTTTTTTTTTTGTTTTGTTTTATCCTTGTCTGAAATGCAGCCTCCCCTCCACCCTTTTCTGAATTCGCTCACTTTACCTACTTGGAAACACCAAAGAGCTGATGAATGGTTGCCTGATGCCACCCAGTTCTTGATAACCAAGGTCCACCTCAAGTCAGTAATCTCAGCCCACATTTACTGGCATTCTGCATAAAATCATTACCACAGCAGGGCACTAACAGGCAGCAGCATTCTTCTTCTGGCTGACCACATATGTACTGGTAATACCTGGTGCCTTGGCACTGGCTCTGTGCTGTACCAAGCTTTGTATCTGCTTCATCACCCAGGCCTGTTTAGCTGGGGTGCAGCTCACTTATCCCACACTAATAAACCTGTCAGAGCTACAAGCTGACAAATAAGTCATGCCAGGCTTGCTAGCTCCAGCTCTTCAGCTGCTCTGAACAGAATAAGAAGTTGATTTTGACCACTGCGCTTGTCCTTAGGTCAAAGCTTAAAAGCTACAAAAGCTAAACCCAATAGATTTACTGAACCACAGGGAGATGTAAACTCCTTCAAGCACAGAAGCCAGCAGATCTACTGAAACTCTGGAGTAATTTAAAAACTAATGTTAAAACATTATGGTCCTCTCCTGGTAATGTTTATGGAATAGGATATGTATGACAGACAGAAGCTTTTGTCAAAAACAGGAGAAAGCCTGAAGATGCAGAAATTACTGTTTAGGGAACCACCATTTATTTTAGCAGGAGATACTGCAGAGAGCACACTGCTGAGAGAGAGAAATATGTATCCTGCTGGGGATAAGACAGAGAAATCATACTTTGGCTTTGTGAATTGGCCCATGGAAACTGTTCCCCCTTTTGAGAGGTGAAGCAGTTCTTTTGGGAGTATGCTAACCAAAATGCTGGGAGCACGAGGTCTCCCTCTCACATCCCCAGACCTGCTTATTAGTAATGACATTCTCTGCATGCCTTGGGGTGAGACAAAGGCTTTAACCCTTAAGTGGATGTTAATTCAGGAAGAGTGTTTGTAAGGGTTGTTAGAGGAGGAACAAAGCCCCACAGTGGATTGCATCTGGCAGTTGGGAGTGCACAACTCAGACTGAGCTGAGTCACACATTGCTTATAAAGTGGAGGCAAAAATTGAAGGCAAAAATATGGTCTTGCATTTTACATTGCTGCTTCTTTGGGAGGGTCACAGCAGAAGTGATGCATAAAATCAATCTCTTCCCTCTTCCCAGTACCTTCCATTGTTTCTGGATAAGAACAAAAAAGAAATCCAAAAGACAGGTAGTGGAAGAAATTGCTTCAAAGCACTGCAACATGTGGGAAACTTCACTGGTGTCAGTTATTAATCTCCATGTTCTCCCCTCCCCACAAATTATTGCTACTGAGTTTGCTTAACAGTGTTTGTGTGATGTTTTGTGTAGCATTACTTACTACTGAAATGATTAGCTGTGATTAGTACTGCTCAGGCTGGGAAGGTGTATGTGTCTTTCACCTGAGGGTATGTTGAATTTTGCACTTTGTGTAAAGTGCAAGTTGACAAGAGCTACAGCAAAAAGGAAATAGCAGGGAAAGGCTCACATAAAAGTAATTTTTTCTTACATCACTATGATAAAGGGATTAATTGAGGGTAAGCAGAAAAGATGCAGATAAAGGTAACAGGTAGCATTTGGACCCAGGAAGACTGGCATTCACTGTGATCTGAGGATATCCAACATTAGTATTTTCCTGCATTTTGTTTACCTTTTTTTTTTCTTTCTCTTTTCCAAAACTGTCTAGAACATGCTTCCATTTTCTGGAGGAAGTACTTACGCAAACAGTTATCTTCTTGTGTAAATTCTATGTTGTCTTATGGATTTCTGTACATCTCACGGCAGGTTATTATGTGTCAGGTCTTCAGTCATAATGGCTGGTAATTTGCTGTAAAAAGACAAAAACACTGTTCACTTGTTCCTGTTGACATTCTTAGACATTGCTCTGAGGACATTACTCTTTGGACTGTCCACACTTTGGAAGTCAATTCATAATGTTTGGCATTTTCTGTTAGCATAATCCTCCTGCATTAGTATTGTACATATCCAGAAAACAATCCCCCTCAATAAACATTATTCTCTTTTTTATTAAAAAGCATGGTTTTGTGAGAACAATTTCTGGTTGGTTTTTTCCAGTTTTGATTTATACCAAAAAGAGGGAAAAAAAAAAGGAAGCTTGACTAGCAAAAAAGAAAAAGGAAAACAAGGTTGATCTCATTTCTCCCTGCTGTTTTGCAGTCTACTATGATCTAAGAAAACAAGAAATAAAGCTTTTCCCTTTAAATATCCATTCATTTGCCTGCTCCCTAGTCTTTTTGTGTTAGTGAATATGGCCTGCAAAATTACAATGAGCAGGCAATATCAGATGGAAATGCTGGAAAGAAGGGCACAAGAGTGGCCAGCTGGCCCTATTCATGCTTGTTCACTCTCTGGCAGGCAAACACGCCTCCACACCCATCCCACCCTTCATCCTGCCAGGCCAAAAAGAAAGGGCTCACTCCTGTTTTCACACAATGGCAGCAAAAGAGCTGCAAAGACTTCGAAGACAAAAGGGTCTGCAGGAGGATATTTTAGGAAATGCAGAGTGTGCTGGAAGGGGAAAGGGGAGGTGGCTAGACAAGCTTTCATGGTGCTCTTCCTCATGCTGATGGCTAGAAACCAGGAAAGTTATTTCAGCATTTACTCATATTCAAACTGAGACTTAACAAATGAATATATTATGAGCAAAGTGCAATCACACTCACCCATGAGAAAACTGCTGCACAGCAAAGGGTGGGCGAGAGCCACTCACCATTTTAAGGCCAGACAATTTCAATTGCTATTGCCTCTGAGAGGGGAAGCAAGGTTTGGGGGCAGGATGCAAGAAGGAGAGATGGGAGTAGTAGAGATACATGTAGTCCAAGATGAAAGGGCTGCTCTTTTAGGGCTGAAAACACTTCCAGTTCAGTCATCATTGTGCTTTGGCAGCTCCAGAAGGGGCTAGAGTTGCATGGGATAATGCAAGCAGGAGATGTTTGGCTGTCCTGGCATCGTTTGCTACTCCCATGATCTGTGTTTTAGGAGGTGGGAGGGGAAGGCAGCAGATTCTGTTTGGCAGCATTCAACAGCTCAGCTTGGCTTCCTGGGCCAGCTACTGAGGTTGCTTGGATTTAGGAGTCATTCTGCTGCTATTACAGTCCTGTGCATAAAGTGCTGCAGGTTCTTCAGCTGCTGCAGTGCCATCTCCCAAGTGTTTAACCATTTCAAAGACACTTTGGGGAATGTGGTGCACAAAAGCAATCAAAATGTTTGCCAGTATGAGTTAGCATTAGACTTCTACTTGTTTTCCCTCATTCTCTACGCTGCCACAGCACCAGCACTGTGAAAGAGGAGGATGAGGGGGGAGGAACAGCAGTGAAGTCTCTGCTCAAGAGGTACAGCTCCATGACAAACTTGCTGAGCAGCCTCTCCTGGGACAGATGAAACCAAGCTGTGTTTGACATCACTAAGCAGCCAGCTATGCATGACCAGATGGGATCTTCAGTGTGCATCATCTGTGGGTTTGATTTTTAGGTTTTATTCTGTTCATTTAGGGTTGGGATATTTTTTGCTTTTAATTGTTACTGTTCACACATAGACTCTCTTCGGCAATTTCCCTCTGGGCTGAGAGATAACGGCAACAGGATTACTTCTACTGGACAGTACTTACACTGTTAGTAAGGTATAGTGGAGTTGCCTACTTTTAATGACATTTATAGAATAATTTCAGTCAAATGGGTTTAGTTATGCAGAGACATTTCAAAGTGACACCCTGGTAAGCAGACCAATGGTTTGGTATCTTTGAAGTAGGCCTATGATGGACATGTCAGAGGGGGCAAATTTCACATCTTTCCATTTGGAGTTTTAGAGATGCATTTCCAGTGTGCCACTAAACCAGAAGAGGATCTAAGGTGCACAGGAAAAGGGATTTTTAAAGGTGATCCTGACCGTTTACCAAGCATGCTCCTGCAGCTCTTCACAAGACTCTGCCCAAGCAATCAGCCAGCCCCAGCACTTGCACAGCTCCTGTGTGTTGGCAAAAAAATCTGTCTCTGTTATTGTCTGCTTCATGCCGCATTCTGGTTTACATTCAGAGACAGAAGTCTGATTTCCTGAAATAATTTTTTTGGTAACAATAAGCTCAGTTGTTTTGGTGATACACATGTCTCTTTTGGCTCTGAATACAAATTACACCCCCTGCTTCTGCATTGCCAAAATTTTTTATCTATATTAATTACAGAAAGCTGCAGAGCAACAATCAGGAACAAGTCAAAACAGGGACTGGGAAATGTTGCTCTGTAGTAATTGTGCAGAAGGTTTGTTGAATTGATTGTTGCTTGGGTTTTTTTCTCCTCAAAGAGGATACTGGAAGATCTCTTGCTTTGACTAGAAAGCATATTTCAGAGTCTTTAATAAAAAATACATTAATATTTTGTAGCATTATAAAATCAAGTCTGGTAGTCAATTGCTTTGGAAGGACCTGCAATTCAAGTCTCTGAATTGCTATTGTATATGTATTATAAAAAGAATAACATTCCACCAATATTCTCAGTGAGGTTAACTAAACAGATGGTATTTATCTCTGGGTTTGCAAGTTTGCCACATCTCTCTTGCTTTCAAAAGAGACATTAGCACAAAGATCTTAAGGAGAGGCAGTTGGAAAGTGTCTCACAAAGTACACAGACAGATACAGAAGTATCAAAACAAAAATTAAAAGATAAATCTGCATTTACCAATGCACTGCTGGCTTCACTCTGAATTGGAGAGGCTCAAAGGAAGCATTAACCTGGCTGTGTTTGTCAGAGGTCAGAATCTGGTGGATATAAATACAGTTTAGCTTTTACTTGTCTCCAAAACAATCTTTGTCAATACTGCAGTGCTGTTTGAGCAGATCAATGGCTGCACAGAACTCACTGCCTGAGGCTTTTATTATTAATACAAGTGTAGGTAGGCTAAATATTGAGTGACATTATTAGAAGGGGTTTGTCCTTCCCTCTGTGACTTTGACTGATGTCAAATGAATGCAAAGCTCACTAACACGTAGCCAGGTTCCTGCTCATATTTGCAAGAAACTATCTCCCCCTCTCTGCCTATCATGGGAGTTGCTGAAAAATCTAGAGAAGATTATTCAGACTGAGTTTTGGGGTGCTCACAACCTGAGTTAGCATCTAGAGAGATATTTGCTTCTTGAGTGCAAAGCTGGTTATTCAAACTGAGTTTTGGGGTGCTCACAACTTGAGTTAGCATCTAGAAAGATATTTGCTTCTTGAGTGCAAAGCTGAGCCATCTCCATTCAACCTCTTCAGTGGGACAGGATTAGAGCAATTTATGAGAGGCTCCAGAACCTTCATCCTCCTTAAACATAGCACACAGGGCTGTGGAATAATTAAGAATTATCATGTCCTGGTGATTCTGGTTTCAAGTAATGTCTCATTTCAAAAATGAAAAAAGAAAGCACACATAAAAATATTTACTGCTGAAATAAGAGACATTTCCATTTACAACCTGGTACCTGTGTTACCTCAGAGATTGGCACCCTTGCACATTGGGGTCTACACATTAATTTGACCTGAGGTTGGCCACAAGACCTCTTAGTTCAGTCCAATGCCTGCTGTGCCTCAAATGCCACCACTTGCTACAGCCCCAGTGGGCATCAGAAGCAGCCAGATGTGAAGCTAAGGACAATGCTTTCCAGGCACACAGCTGGCTGCAAGGACAGTCATCCTGTCAGGTCCAGTAGTGCCCAAGTACCTGATATGTGATTAGGCAACTAACTAGTCAGCTGTACTATGTTATTCTCTTGAAAAATATTTAACCTGAGCTCCTAAAGGAATGCTGTTGACTAAAAAGAGAGATAAATAGCTACATATGATGCCTCTTGGTTGCTAGCAAATTAAGTATTTCTGTGAGATCTCTTCCTGAGGTTGTCATGTATATGTGTGTTTAGCTAACTTTCTTTTTTTAACTGCTTTTTGTAATAAACGAGTCAATCTTGTGCTTACTTGAAATGTAGCAGTGAGATTTTTAAAAATGCCATGCAGTATAGGAAAGAAGTATTTTTCTCCTGAAGAACACAAAGTTTGTGTAGTCAGGAGGTTTCTCTTACGTTTCCAGACTATCTACACTTGACAATAACTTAACTTTCAACACCCAGTGACATTAATTTCACTTGACTTCCTGTCTTAAGGTCAAAAACATTAATCAGCACTTCTATCATTAGTTCAGTTTCCTTTTCTATTAAGCGATTATGATCACTTACTTTTAATGAGTCGTGAAGTTTTAATAAATTTTTTGCTAGTGTGAAATTGCTAAACAGTAATTATGGCATATACTGTATGGATGGTTTGTTCAGCAATGTACATTTTACTTAATGTTGGTTAGAAACATCTACAAAAAACAACAGAAAATAATTAACTAGTTACAGCTGAGGATGCAGAATGGCCTTTTCCACCACTATTATAGTCAATAAAAAGACAAAGCAGGTAATTTTTTTTGCCATTGCTGGAATTATTGTATTTCTGGACCTTATGACTTTGCAGTTCGTTATATGAAATGGCACTACCAAGGCTGCTTACTAAACAGGACATGAAAGAAAATATCACTTCTTTTAAGAGCTATTGTTTTAACTTGTGTTATATTTCTGCTGTTCTGGCATTGAAACAACAAGGTTAAAAAACAAAAGCCAGACCCTTTCCGTTAATACAGAAGATAAATAACATAGCAAATACCATTTCCAAAAAGTGATGTCTGAATACTGGCTTGGCTTTCCTGTAGCTTGGCGTTACTCACAGACACATCCAAACAACCAATGCCAGATGCTTGTTTGGAGCATGGCTGAGGTTTTTATTGGTTAACTGACTATTTTAAACACTCATCAACCAGGAGCTGGACTAACGGTGACTGACAAATTGGAAGGTACCTCTGAACACAGAACGTATCTAGAGGGTATATTATAGAAAACAAAGGAGGTTGCAGGATAACAGTTCCTCTACTAACTTCCCCCTGTTCTCAATCTTTTGGTTTACTGACATCAGTGAAATTTGCTGAGAAAATGCTAATTGGTAAAGTCACTGCAAATGTATTCCCTTTTTGTACTGAACCAAATTTTCCAGACCAACCAAATGGAGAAATAGGGTCAACTGAGGCACACTGGCTTTGCTGAGCGATGTTTCTGTGGCATTGCACCCATGTCACAGCAGTCAGGTACTTAGAAATATTGGATTAAATGCTTTTTGGTTTTTGTTGCTAACACACATAGAATAGATGTTGTGTTGCTAGTTTTGAAAGCCCTGGATGGGAAGCTGTCTGGGTCAGTACTGTCCCTTTTCAGTGAATCTTATGAAACTGGTGCTGCAAAATTGAAGATGGTTCCATGAAGAGCCAAAAGGGTGATGCTAAGCATCTGTGAAAAGCATGGATAATAGTACATCTCATCATAAAACCGCTGTGTATTGTCATGAACACTGACTGTATGAACTTAACAAGGAACAGAAATTAGAAAATAAATAGAATGTTTTCCGTCCATAGACAAAGCTTTAACAAGGCTGGCTGGCTCTTAAATCTAGACCATTTTAGAATAGAAAAGTGTCATATTTTTAACAGAGAAGGTAAGTAAATATAGGAACAAGTAAATAAGATTTGTACTGGGTTACTGGGTTCACCACCACCGAACAAAGTCTTTAAAACCAGATGAGGTGATTTTCCCAGAGAAAGACTGTGTTCAAGGAATGATTCATGAAATTCCAACACCTTGCACAGTGCCAGAGGAGAGCCTCTTAATCTATTAAACCTACTTCTCTATATAGTTCTGTAGTGTTTGGGTTTGCTGCTTTGAGATGTCAGAATAGAGGCTTTGCACTGTCTTTGGAGATTCTTTGTATTCTAAAATGCAAGAACAAGACGCTATTCTTCTGGTTATTTCAACCATGGAGCAATCACAGCAGGTCTTGACTGGCAGCATATGTGTATGTGTGGGAAGATTGGCATTGTGTAGTTCTGCAAAATGTCTCATATCAGTTGGCTCCTGTACTGGAGAAGGGTAAGACCAGCATGGTGCAGTCAGAGATACTGCATCAACAAGTATCCTGTCATACCCCTGTAGAACCAAGTGGCATGATTCACAGCTGTATCTCAATTCAAATCTTGTGTTAGACTATCAGAAATGGAACAGGTCATTGCTTTCCATTATAAGAATGGTGGATGCCCTGAATCAGTACAAAAGAATGTCTTGTGTAGCCTACAATTAAATAGAAGCAAAAATAAACTAATCAGCTTCCTATGCCCCCAGCAAAAGCTGTGGCACTGTAAATAGCAGTTCTGTCCAAAATGCACAGTTGCACCATACTGCTGGGACAAGGTCAAAACTTTATTGGTAGCTGAGTGACCATCTGTCCTTGCGGACATTGGAGTATCATCTCCTTGGAGAGTTATAAAGCAGCATCAGACCATACTGGAGGAGCTGCATTGCTCACCAGCAGTTACTGGGATCCCTGCCTGTATGACTTGTACTGATCTGAGGAAGATTATTAAAACATTAATTCATACCTCTTGTCTTCATCTTCCTGGCCTGATTCTCACAATGTTCATTACTAAGTAATGTGCAGTTATAACATCCAAGTTTTACAACTCTCTGAGGATACTTTGGGTCAAAAATGAGCTTGAGATTCCAGGGCACAAGAGAAATATAATTTTTATCTGAAGAAACAACATAGTGTAGAGAGAATTATGACCAGCAAAAGTCATCATAGCCAAGTATCTACTGAAAGCAATTGAACTTTAATTGCACCTGAAACTGACAATTCCTATATATGTAGAAAGGACAGTAATGGCTTTGCAGGGATTTGCAGGGAGCCACTGAATGGTGCCTTGGATACATGCACTGTATAGGATTGCTAGGAAAGCCCAGCCATGCATATAGGGACATCCAGTTAACTTAAAACACATAGTAACTCTCATAATCAAATTTGTAGTATAATGATTAAGCAATCTCAAGAATGAGCGGATGATTGGATCATTGGCATCTTTCCCTCATTCGTTAAGGGTGCCAGGATTCCTTATTAAGTGTCACTGGTGCTGTGACAGTGTGGTAGGTTCCTTGCTTGATAGCTGAGGTGCATGACACAACATTTGTATTTGTGTAGCCACGCTCAGCAAATGCTCCTGGGAGAAGTGGGCAGCCAAAGCAGCTGCAGCAACATGTGAGGCTTGAATCAACTGCATGATGACATTTTCAGCACTATCAAGAGCTGAGCCCTAAGCTTCTTGAAAACCTATTCTCAGTACCTAGGGACTGCTGAAGATTCGGGCTCAATCCAGTTTTCAGAGCTGGTGGTGTCTGAACAAGGGTTCAAAACACTAACACTGGGCCTGGACACTTATAGCACCAAAGATGGGGGTGAGTCTAGGCACCTGTGTCTTTTAAAGGAGCACAAACCTCTGGGATGCAATGGGCAGGTCACAGGACTGCTTTTTCTCCATATGTAAAAGGAGATGATAAACACGATAGGCCTTTAATGGAAAACTGTCACCAGCCATATGGTGACATCTGGCTAAGGGGTGAGATTATTCGACCAAGCAAGTGATGCTAAGGCAAAGTCAGAGCTTGTTTCAAAGCTCATTCCTCACATTTGACAAGGGTTTGTGTTGCCAACTTCATTGTTTCCTCTCTGTACCTTAGTTTCTTTTTACTATTTTCATGGCTTTGTACTCAATTACTGGATGGCAGAGTATCTCTAGGTTTAAAATAACAGTATATATGTGCTGTAAATTCACATTTTAAAACAGATTTCAAGTTATACACTTGCCCAGAGAAAAAGCTCTATATTTTAATCCCCTTCAGTTTTGAAACGCTTTCAGTCCATTAGAGCCACATAAATACAAGGCACAAAACAATAACAGGCTACAAATCAATGCATTTGCACAGCCAGCCCTAAATAAATATGATCCAATTGCTGACTTGAAAAACTCAGAATGGTCCAAAGTTTCCAGAGTGAAATGGTTGTGGTGAAATAACACTCAACTATGTGCAGGAAACCCTGAGCCTTTTGTCAGATGGTGCACTCAGTCCAAGGTATTAGGAGGTATTTACCAAAAAAGGAAGGCCAATCTTCTGATAAAGTAATGGAACAGTTAAAAAAAATACCCCGTTGAGAAGTGCATTCAGCATCATTGTGGACAGTGTACCGATAATGTGGAGTGAGACATGCTTAGTTCAAATATTCAGCAGTGATTTCTTGTGAGGCAAGCATTAGGCCTAGCAGGAACTTTAGAAATAATACACAATAAAATCATAGTCTTCAGCTTGGAAATTGGTACTAAGCATACAGACATAAATATACTCACTGTAATCACACACGATTGGTATCGCTGCAAGGGAATCTCAGAAAGCCTATAGGAAGAGACAATCCAGGAAGAATGACAATCTCTATTCATTTTGCCTTGTACATCTCCCATGTTTCTGCTCTGCAGCTGGTTTTGTGATAAACAGCAGAGGATGCTTCAGAAGATCTTATTTCAAACACCTGGGAAAACAAAACAAACAAACAAAAATCAAAAACTCAAAATAAAACCAACAAACCAAAAAAAAGAAAAGAAGAGAGTGCTTTGTTTAATTTCTAATTATAAGCAATAAAGTCCACTGGATTTAAGCTCCAAGTAGCAATTTAAAGTTCAAGTCATTTTATACCATGATATTCCTCTCTTGCTGGAGTTATAACTTTCTGATCCTGCTGCCAAATGAAGATACTATTGCATCAGCCAGGCACGAATAATAAGCACAAGCATAGGAAAGGATACACACATGAGTAAAGGACAAGAGTCAAAGCAGGTGTGAGAGGAATGGCTCCTCTGTACCTCTGGGCAAGCAGGTGTAGCCTGCTCTTACATATGCAGTTCAAACTCATGCTTGACCCTTCTTCTGTACAAAATATATATGCTGTTCCTTCTGGAGAGGGCCCACATTGTCTCTAGTCTTCCTTTTGCATGTGGCATACCTGTAGAAGCCCTTCTTGTTATCCTTAATGTCCCTGGCTAGCCTCAATTCCAACTGTTCCTTAGCTTGCCTGACCGTGTCTCTAGCTTCCCTCTGTATTTCTCCCAGGCCATTTGTCCTCCTTTCCACCTCCTCAAGGCCTCATTTTTTTCCCGCCCTGAGTTTCCTCAGCAATTCCTTAATCAACCACAAAGGCCTTCTGGCACTTTTGCCCAATTTCCTCCATGTCTGGATGCATTGTTCCTGATCTTGGAGGAGATAATCCTTGAATATCAGCCAGCAATCTTGGGCCCCTCTTCCTTCCAGGACTTTGTCCCAAGGGACTCTGCCAAGAAGGTCCTTGAAGAGGCCAAAGTCTGCTCTCCTGAAGTCCAGGGTAGGGAGTTTGCTGTGTGCCTTCCTCACTGCCCACTGCCTAAAATAGAATAGTTCCCCAGGGTAAAAATATTGGACTGTTCTATGCATATTTATACCTTTGCATTCGATGGGTTAGAGCCCCATTGTTTCCTATAAAAAATATAAAGGTTTCTGCTGGAATGCTCCCTCAAAAGTGACCTTAGAGATTCAATTATTTTCAGCAAAATAAAGAAAAGTGTCTGTATAATTTTAATCTAGACGATTCTCATTTACAGGATTCATAAGAGCTCATTAGTGCTAAGGCACACATCTTTGTGTGCTTACCCAGCTGCCTTGAGAGGCAGGAAAATGCTGTTAAATGGGTTTTATGGATGAGAACATAAAGGTTCGAATAGTCTAAATAGGGATTAAATTGAAGTTAGAAGCCAGCCTCTCAGACAGTGATGTACAGTATTTGCCCTCTACACTGCCTAGTCCCAAAGATGACTTAATTCAGTCAGCACCTTCACTCTGGGCTCCAGAACTCATTAAGCACTCCTGAGTGTGGAGTGGTTCCATCCCTGAGTGGAGTAGAAAGGCACCTGTGTCCCACCTAAAGTGTATCACACTTCAGGGTTAGATGGGAAAACATCTCAACTCTGCCCAGGTTCTTTATGGAAAACACTGCTGGCATAGGGTGCTCTGCTAGTGCTGCCTCCGATGGCTAATTCCCATTTCTTAAAAATATCTGCAAATTGTGGGAAATGCAGAGACGAGGCCCTGTTTGGCCCAAAAACGTTCAAATTCTTACTGTGTCCTTCATAGGAGTACAAACCACAGGGCTGTAGCCAAAACCAGGCTGGGCCATGCTGTGTTCCTGTGCTGAAGCTGGTTTGGAAAGCAATGCTGCTTGAGCTAGCCTTTGTTTCCTTGTAGCTGGTAACCCTCCATGAATTCTTCGTCTGAGGGTTTCTGAATTCACAGAAACCACGTAGAATTTCCACTGAAATCAGGCAGAACATGTACAAATGTTAATCAGTATTGTAAGTGTTGTACAAGCTACAGCAAGATTAGGACCACTGCCTTTCTGCCTTCTCCTGGGAGAAAGAATTCAGATACATTTAAAGTCAACTGATGCCTTCATTCTTAATTTGTTTTATTTCATTTTGCATGACTGCATATAAGAGATGGACAGTCTGCAGTGAATTGTGTCTCTGAAAGATTCCCAGAGTGGCTATATACTACAGAAGATGCAGTTAAAGCGTATTCTAAAATGATAGTCCAGACAAAGAGCATAACTATCTTTGGTGCATACTGCAACCACTTTAGAAAAATTATCTGGTAGCACATAAATCATGTTACATGACAGCATTTTGAAAAGGACAAGATAAAAGGTTAACTCATGAAAATCCATTGTTAAGAGCCCTTTTTTGACTTCTCAGAGTCTGACCCAGTGAAAGACTAGGTACTATCCTTTCTTTAAGCTTTATACACCATAGACTTTCCTAGTTTAGTCTTACCTTCTAAATACAGTAGAATAAATCTGACCCTATCTATCTTAATAATAATTTGAAAATCTTTACAAGACTATATGTCCTTCATCAAGACTATCACTGATGCCATCACAGCTTTAGGAAGTCCCAGTGTATATAGTGACACAATTCAGATTGGTGTACAGTGACAATTCCCCAGTGATCTTGGAAGAAACTGTACTGGATGCCCAACAACTAAAATGTATGGACCAAAAATAGTCATAGTGCATGAAAATTTTGCATTTTCTTGTACAAATAATCTCTTAATGAATCCGGAGGCTTAAGATGCAGTAAAAGTTTGGCTCTATATCTATGATCTTTGTGGAGAAATCATTCAATTCCTAGTGAACCATTGTCAATACACCAGGATAATTCCCACTGTGAACAAAGGAGGACACTGTCTTTGGTAGTGAAGCTGATCTTGATTGCAGCAAAGCAGAGGTGGAACAGCATACCCGAACCATCCACATATTTCTACAGAAAATAATGCATTACAGTCCTGGGAAGTTCTCAGTATTGTGCAAGGCTGTCCTTTAATTCATAAGATCCTGAATTCACCATCCCTCTCTTCATCAACACAGAAGGTTATTAGAACAATTTCCCTTCTGTTCTTTTAATGAAACCACTCATCAGGAATAGTTAATTACAAATCCATTCTTTGAACTCTCACTTTGGAAAAAGAAAAGAATTCCAAGTAGTTTAGCACTCTCAGGAAATGAGGCGAGATGAAAGGACTACAGGCATGATATGGAAATGCATTCTTAAAGGACCTGTGGGACAAATGAAGTCATCAGCCCAAAGAGAAGAGAAGAGTCAGTGAGCAAACTTCAGACTGCAGATGATTTTGGCTCAGGTTTGAGACACCTTAAATTCTTCTAATCTTCAGAGTTTAGGCATTCAAAGCTAGTTGAAAGCAAGATCTTCTTCTTGGCACCTTGTATCGTTAGTCAGTTCTGAGAATCCAGCATTGTTCTGCTTTCTTCAGCCTGTTTTCTTTTCCTGGGCTTTAATTCTGTCATTTTAAGTCTCCATGTTTCACATATGAGAATGCAGCTGGGTGTTATGCACACCATTTGTCAGAAAGCTGAGCAATTTTTCCACACAAGAAAAGCATGGATACACACATTTTCAAAGAGATTCTGGAAGTTAATTTGTTCACAATAGTCATATCAATTCTAGAAGCCCAGGATGAATTACATAACTGATAAAAAGTTATTTCTACCTTTACCAATGGAAGTAAGTAGACAAATAGGCATAAAACTCTATATAATTTTATAAGATATTAAATAATTTCTTAAAATTTGCAAGTAAGAAAGAGAAAAATAATCCAAAGGAAGCAGAAACAGAAGGTTGTTAATGGGCTTACCTCCACAACTTCTGTTGGGAAGATGAAATTTAGCAATATTCTCCTTGTGAAATTACTTCTTTCCTCCACTAGCAATTTTCATAGCATGTAACCCCAGGTATATTTTTTTTTTCCTGTTTAAAAGAAGAGATTGCTGGCATCAGGCAATCTGTTGATCAAGGAGTGTATCCTTAGTAGATCACAGACATTACCCTCTTGACCTGCATGGAAACTGAGGTTCTATTATTCAGCCATTCATTCTGATTCAAAGCAGCCCCAAATCTCAACCAGTTTGCCTATGGATACAGGACAAATGGATCCAAAAAGATGTGACCTTCATATATCAAAACAGCTACCATCTGGAGACTGTAAATGTTGTGATTCTACCTAGCATGAGCTTCTACACAAGCATGCAAATTGAAGTCAGTTTTGGTAACTTGGGCATAATGAGGTTCAACAATGTTTTAGTAAGATCACTGTTAAAATTACGGTTTACAAGCTAGAAAATGAGCCACCATCCCCATTCACTCTCTAAAGAAGAACCAATGGAAAACTAAAACCTCAGGAAAAATCATCTCTTGTAATTTTTCTTGCTTGACTCCCTTGACTATGACTTCTTGATGGTCTGTGTTCAATGCACCCATTCTTTGTCACAGTGTGTCACAGCGTGTCCAGAAGTTATATATTTCCTAGAAGTGCCTCCAACTCCTAGATACCGTGAGATGAACATTTGAATTAGCCCAGATATTCTCCCAAGGAATGTTATGCCGTGAATAGCCTTAGGAATTCGCTATGCACCCAACTTCTTAGGAAAGCACAGAGACTCATTCCCATGCAGCTAACAGGATGACATCAGGCTGCATGCTGTGAGACCTGGGTCGTTGCACTGCATCCTGGCTCAGCAGCAAGCCCAGCCTCAGAAGTCCCTGCTCCCCAGCTGCACGTCCCCTCCTGACCCCTGTGTCTGATACGCCTCACTTGTGCCATCATGATTGTTTGTGGAGCTGAGCTGCAACGTGGATTCCTGAAATGAACAGTCTGAAAATCATGTTAATAATAAACTGTTGTATCAACACAGCTGAGGGGTGATGAACTGCAAGAAGGGAGGTGGGATTTGGCCAGGGGAAAACACATCTTTGGCCAGCTTTGCTGCTGAAACCCTTGTCTCCCTGACTGCTCCTCTCTGTTACAGCAGGGGTGTGAGTGAAGTAGCATTGACGGGATGTTAAGAAGCTGGTTCATGGGGACGTTAAAACCTTTTATTGCTCTTACTGCTGTGAATTTAAATAGCATACTGCTTTCTGCTACACTTTGTTACAGTACCTTTGAGGACGACTGGGAACACAATGCCAGATCAGCCTGTGGTCTCTGTAGTCTAGTGCCCTGTTGTAAACACTGGCCAGCAAGACTTTTCTAAAGAAAAGTCCTTACAGTCTAATGCTGCAGTTGCAAATGAACCTGCTGCTGGAAAATGTCTTGCCATCTTCAGTGGCCTGAAGGTGTTTTAATGCTATCACAAATACCTGCTCTTTACAGATGGGTTCATAGCTAGTTTGCTGTTTTAAAATTATGGTGTACAACTGATACAAAGAATGAGAATAAGAAAAATAATCAGTGAAAGAAGCCAGATAAACTGTGCTGATTTTGAAGCTCAGGTACAATCTTACTTATTTGCATTCCTGTCATTATGCTTTGTGGCTGTGTGTGTTTACATCCACACCTAACACCAAGGCTTAAAGAGCTGACAAATAGACTAGAAAAAGGAGAAGATATACCCTTACCTTTATTTTACAGATAGAGATCTAAGACAGAGAGAAATGAGGGACCTACCTCAGGTCAAATAGGGAGTCAATAGCAGGAATTGAACAAAGATTGTCTGAATCCTGCCCAGCTCACTAATATCTTGACCTTTATACCAAGGCATTTCCACTTCTATAGCAAAGAGTTATACAGATGGCTGAGGGGAAGCAGTGCACGGACAATTAATTATGTTTTACCTGCCATTTCTTTCCTTCTCCCCAGTTACCTCCTGGCCCTACAGCCTGAATCATGAATTCTTGAAGAATTTTCTTCATTCAGGGAATCTATACATAGATGATAAATAGAAGCTGGAGGAAAAATACCAAGATGATAGAGTAGGTGGAGAAGGTTTCCTATGTTACTAATGTATTTCAATGTACTTTTCCCTGAGCACTGTGCAGCAACTCTGAAGTGAGGAAAAGCCTGAATACTTGGCTTTGTACCCTAGGTAACAACAGCAGATAGTAGGTGCTGAAGAGTGAGAGAGTATTCCAGCTCCTTAAAGAATGACTGACAAAGAGTTTTGTTAAAAATAACAGGAGAAGAAAGACCCTCTGTTTTATTTCTGGCCTTGAGAACTTCCAGGCATTCCCCAGTAGGTGCAAAAGATGCCAGGAGACATTGGCAGTGGTAAGTGCAATGGTTGAGGGGCCAGTGAGGATTGTTTTAAAGCACTGATGGGAATTAGGAGCATAAGTCCCACTGACAGGAATTATATTCCTTAGGTTTCCCTGAAATGCCACACTGCAATTAACACCTGGAAAAGCAGATTTTGTGCATTATCCTTCATAACTGCAGGTGATGTTGAATTAGATTTAATCTTTTATCACACTAAGAATCTTTCTCATTGTGCTGGGAACAAAATTCTGCTCTCTCAGCTCTCAGAGTCCTGACCTCATGTTCTAAGGGCTCTTAGGCACAGGATTGCTGTGACCTGAACTGTATTCTCACCAAATACTCCCACTTCCAGCCTTCCTCTGTATTCTCTCTCCCCAATGATACCATCACTCCAGGGGCTCCTCAAAAGACACTGAACTGAAAAACAACATATTTAGCCCTCAGTTCTTGGTACACTAAACTGTGTTGGGTGCTGCTTTTTGATTTACAACTTCTTGTAAAGAAATTCAAACATCAGGTTTTGCCTGCACTATCTCTTTGTGTGCTCTCACTTGTGTGGATGGAAACCTGGAGATATACAAAGGCAATCACAAGTGCCACTGGTTTGAATAGCTTGTTAAAAAGTTTACATCTGGTACAAAGGCACACGTGCAAACTGCACTGTCTGCTCCTTATATGAAGCACATTTGGGAACAGAGAATTATTGCAACAGAAGAATGACTGCTTAGCCAGTGTCTTGCCCATCCCACAGGGAGCCACGGCTTCTTCCTGCTGGCGGCGATCTGTACACTGGAGAAAGTTTTCAGCAGCTATAGCTCAGACACTGATCCCACTAATCCTGCTAATCCCATGCCCCAATGTGCTCCATTAGTGTGTGAAAGGCAGACTTGAACTTCCACAACTACTGGCACTCTATGCTTCAGAAAGGTAGCTCATATTTTCTCAGACCCAGCTAAAAGGGGAGCAGCAATATTGCAGCCAAAGGAGCTACACAGCCATTGTGCCAACCCATGAAACAAACTCCTTTGAGGTCTGTGGTAGATGGTCTGGTTTGTATCTGCACACCAAAAGTCACAGTCTGTTACAGCTACAGGTTTACATGGGAGAAAGTTATTATTCTATGACACAGTTAAGAGCAGAGCAAACTAGCACCTGTCACTGGAGTAAGTATCTGCTGATGCACAGATTTGGCCTCCACTTCAGTCCCACTGCCTTCAGGAAGAGCTTTTATATGGAGATACGTAGCCAACGTGGAGCAGGTACAGCAGCTGCAGTAATGGAATGAGCAAAACATTTTCATTTCTCTTTTGATCCTCAACTGGCACTGCTAAGCACAGGTATGTCTTACCTTAGCCCACAAATACTGCGAGCTTTCAATTAAAGACAGCAGCATCCATGTGGGAATAGCAAGGGAAAGAATCATCTAATCCTACAGAAACTTGTAGGTAGCTAAATAAAGTGAAAGATGCTGTGTGTGGATGCATGTGTGTAAGTCTGAGAAAAGGCTCTTTGTACTGATAAACTTTAAAATATGATTTACTCTGTGCAGGCAGCAGTCTTAGACATCAAAGCTTCAGACTTAGTGCAGTGTCAAAAAACCATGAAGCTTTAAGACTCGACCAAGCATCAACACCAAGCTGAGGCAGAAGCTTTTACTCTTGAGACCGCTGACTGAATGGATTAGATTTTCTTAAGAAAAAGACCAGCACAGCTCTCTAAAACTGCTGGTAGAAAAATAAATTACTAAATGTATGTTTACTCAAGTATGTCTTTATTTATCCTTCTGCATTCTACACAAAAATACTTGAACTAGCTGCATTTTAAATGGAGGCTAAAAACAGCTGTAGACAATGAACTAATGATAATAAATGCATCCAGTGGAGGAGACAAAGGTTTGCTTTTTATCAGAGAAATGAAACAAAGACCAAGTTAATACTGTATTAGGCATTTTCTCTTATGCTGCAGAGTTGGCCTACAGCCATGCAGCAAGGTACAGCTCTTTCCTTCATGCATGCATTTTTACAGAACCATTGATGATCTACACAGGATTATCATACCAGATGTGTGATCAGGAATGGATCCAACAGCTGGGCAGAGAGAGAAAGTGCTCTGCTGCCAGTGCTGTAGTAGACTGGTAACTCAAGGACTACAGCCCTTCTGTAGAGCTGTGCCTAAAACTAGCATGGTTCCAAAAGATAGGACCTCCTTATGCTGAGCTCTGCATGTGGTTGAAAAAAGTTCAGCAAGGAACAAATCTAAACATGGAAAAAACCCTTGGAAGTGTTATCATTTCCCTTTTTATATCAAAAATAAAACATGGCAGAGCTTCTGAAAGGTTATTTCAGGCCTTTCCCTTCATTTCAGTGGGAGTTACATACCTAGTGGCTCACAGAAACTGTACCATATACCCATCCAAGCTTTTCACATACTCTGTGAAGGAGATGGGAAATTACTACAAAGCCTTCTTGTAGGATTAGTGTCCTATATTCTCCTTAAAGCTTTGTGGTTGCATCCTGAGATTTTGCCACCAAGAGGAGGTACCGACGAGGACACCACAAAACAGTTCAGCATTTTGAACTTGTGACACTCTCTAATCCTAATGTTTCTGTCAAAAAAGGCATGAAGTTAGTTAGTTTTATCTGGATTCCATACACTCATATGAGAAGGTGACTGAACTGCTTAATGGGGGACACTGCCTCACTTTCAACAGCGTACTCAGACTTGCAAATAGCCTGCACCAGCTGGTGGGCTGAAGCTGAAATCACAGTTGGCATTAACACTGCTTGCACAGCTTACCTACAGGTCTACTTTGTGGGGATTTCATTATTTGGACTAGAATTGAGCTCCTAGTATTCTGCACAAAAAACCCCGATTTCCTTCTTTCCATCAAGATTTTACAGACTGATTTCATGTAATGGTATACTGGATCCTCTTTCCCACACTTTCTTTCCTCTGTCCATGTGCTCACAGATACCAACCTTTCTCTGTGTACCTTTGTGGCATTTTTGCACACTTCAGAGCTTCTCACCTCCAGCCTGCCTAGGGGAAATTGGCAAAAAGAAAAAAGGCAAACAACAACAATGGTTGTTTTGCTGCAATACAAAAGAAAACTGAATCTCTTCCTGTTGGTATGTAAGCCCTGCTGCTGACAAACAAGATGGAAGGGAAAACAAAGAGAAAGATGAACAATTGAACGAATATCCCAGGTATGAGGTTGGCAGTTTGCAAAATTCCATCTCTTCTGCCAATTATTAACACTAAGACCATTTAAAAGACACTGCTCTGTTTTTTCTGTGGCAGGGCAGCAAACCAAGTTTAGTGACATGGAACAAGTTGTCAGTAGACCTACAGATCTGCAGGAGGACATTAATTGGGTAAGAACATATCTCAGGAGGGGGTGGAGGCTGAATTATTTTTATTAGCAAAAGATGTTACTAGGCATGGTAGCTTTTGAGAAGGAAAAAACATTTATTACTTTTGTCTCTTTTATCATAAAAATCTAAACCACAAACTGTTCAGCTTTGCAATGAGAGAGAGCCTTTTGTGTCATTTATATCACCCTACTGTGCTCTTATTATTAACAGTCCTATGCTTAAGAACAGCATTTGGAAAAACCATGCTCTTAAGAGCTTGAAAACACTCCCTGACAAGCTTTATTCCTTTGCTCCCACCCCAGAATCCCAGTCAACAAGTGGATTTTGTATTCAGGCTCCCTCCTCCACCCACCCAGTCACTTTTGTGAAATATTAATTCCTTCTCAGGTTCCAAAAAACCACAACCACTATTCAAAACCAGCTTGAGACACTTTATTCCCTTCAGGAAATGCAATCCAAGACCATTAGGGTGCCTGGAGAGCGGGAAGGTTACAGGGTGAGAGGTAGGAAAAGCCCATTATGAAGAAATGATGAATCTGAGATATAGTCAAGAAAAACCTGTCAGGACATGCAAATCCACCTCACTGTACAGAAATCTCTTGTCTCTGAGAAAGGTGGGGGAACTATGGCAATCCTGGCTCTATCAGGAGAAGAGGAGCTTGCCTGAGCATGTTGTGCTGTTTGCGATTCACAGATTTTGTGAAGCTGAGGAGTATAAATTAAAACAAGCTCTAGACTAGAGACTAGAGCAGACATCTTTTGACCATCAGAGCACTAGCCTGCTATATGCTATAATAAACACCTCTTATTTTCTTTATTTTTTTTCACTCTAGGTTAAATTATTTTTGTCAGTCAAAAGTGCTGGAGTATCTGAGCATCATGGGATAGACCAAGAGATCTCCCCTACCCCTAAAAAGAGGGGGAGAAGGGCCAGAACTGGCAAGTGAGAATCTCTACCTATTTAAGATACAAGCAATAACAGTGGAAAGTTTTCCAAGGCCATCCTATGAGGTACTCATGAACATAACTGTTGTGTTCAGTAAAGCAGTGCAGTTCTGGTGCAGCCTGAGGAGAAGTGTTGGTGCATGGGAAGATTTGGAAGCAGCTAAGCTTGAAGCTCTGGTCCAAGCATGGACCAAACGTGCCCACCATTAATGAGGATGTGACAGTCTGCACCAACAACTGGGCCTTTGGAGACCTTTTAACAATATGCCTAGTGGGGAATTCCAATCTAGAGGACCATACAGACAATATCCAAAGCAAAGCCTTCAAGCTGCACACCGTGTAGGTGCAGAGGTCTTGGCTAACCTCATTCTGAGTCTTCCTGATAGATCCTCTGACCAGGATGCCAAATTACTATTGTACCTAAGACAATATCAAGTCTCCTGTGGCAGAAAGGAAACCTGAAAAAGGACTAGAGGACTATATAGTTTCAATGTTTTTTTTCAGACTACAGGTAGGGAAGTCAGATGCTTCCTGTCAGTGGGTCTTGCTATGGTCTCCTCAGAGGTTTGACTGAATTTCTAGTCTGCCAGAAATTAATGCAAGAATCTGAAAGTAAGATGAGCTAACATAATTGCAATGAAAGCATGGAATGGGCAAAGGATTGATGTCTTGGGGATCTTTCTTCTGATACTGTCCATCTCTCACAGACAACTTCATAGCAAATGATACTTAATTTCCCAGATGTACACTCATTTCCCCTGAGTGTTCCTTTTCAGAGACTCAGATAATACAAACTCCTATGTATCTCTGGGTAACATTTTGCCCTTTTTAGAAAGGACTTTGGACATGCAGTTCTGAAGTTAAAATTGCATGCAACTGATCAATGTTCATGGTCAAATATAATTACATAAGACATTTCTCTTCTGATTAATTTCAAGTGTGTTGTCAAAGGTGGTACAGATAATATCAAATTCACATTGCAAGTCAAAGGAGGCAACATGATGTCTCTATACTTTTCAGCTGTCTGGTTTGATGATGGGGTAAGGATTGCTCTGCTCTCAGCAGGGAGGAGCACATCTCACATACCCAGAAAAAAAAAAGGAGGTGGTACTCTTCATGGTTCACCAATAGGGGACAGCCTTTCGCATATTTGTCAGATTAACATATTCTCAGATGGCATTTCCCAGAGGGAATAAAGTGTCTCAAGTTGTTTTTCAAGCTCCTGTGCACTGTCTGAACAGATAGTTATGAAATTGCATTGCTAATGCTTACAGTGGAGAGGCTTTCTATTCTACGCTACAGTGAAAACATTCAACACGTACTCGCTGTCTCTAAAGGTGGAGAACAGCTTGCTCTGTCCTAAGCAGAATGCCATGCAGTTAAATGATGAGGCAGCAACCAGAGAATATTTCATGTGATGGAGCAGCCAAATTTCTTTGTGAAAACACATGCCAGCTCACCTCAGCCAAGCTGGTTACGGTGCACTTTACTTACAGCACAGCAGCAATGTATCTGCTCTGTCTCTTCTAGAAATTTTCAAATCACCATCTCTGTCCTTCTCTCAGCTCATCTTCACTGTTTCCTTCCTCCTTCCTGCAAATGCTGCTTCCAAGCCTTTTGCCAAGTATTGTAGTTCTGTACTCAGAAAAACAGAAACATTATAGTCTCTCAAAAACCATCCTCTCTCTCCCTGCTGCTTTCCCCTTTCTTCCTATCCTGTTGGCATTTATGAAGGGAGGAAAAAGTCTCTAAGGTGTTGCTATTACAACATGTGTACTTGGGTCTATGGGTTTCATACCTTTAATCTGTCCCAAACTCAAAAGCTAGAAGGGTTACAGAGGTATACTGTTTACCAGACCAAGATACTCAAAGGACATTTTCTCCTTCCCCCTTTCTCCAGCCATGTAGGTGTGTTCCCGTTTGTCATTCCAGGGTAACATGGCTCTTTCATTACAGCCATCAGTTTATATTTCTAAGACAGTTTGCTCTGTCTGGGATCTGCTTACAAGATCAAGGTGAATATAAAGGGACAAGGCTTATTGGTTCAGTTTTGCATATATTTTTATGAACCTGTATGTCAGTTACAGTTGCTACTTTGACTGATTAGATGGTCTCTAAGTAAAATGATTAAATATTAATAACATGTGATATTTATTCAGGCTTAATCTCCCTCTCTCAATCCTCAAAACATAATCTGTAGAGAGTTGCTAATGCAGAAAATGTTGCTCCTGTCATCCAGATAGCGATATGAGCTATCCTATGTAAAATTTGATGGATATACTTTCTCACAATGAGGTGGGCAGAAGGCAGTGTTTCCAAAGAGCAGGTTTGAAAATCTGTGCATCAGAGTTGTCAGCTAGCTGCATATCAGATTTACTAACAAGCCTTACTGGGGCAGGGATTTCTAATTTATCACTGTCTTACACTGGAAGGAAAGCTTAAAATACATAGACTGGGCTATTTTAGGTAAGACCTGCAAATTAGTCTCCATCTTGTTGCATCTCCCAGATCTTTACAGTGAAAACACCTGAACTGACTGAGGTTGACAAAGGCTGCCTGCTTCAGATCTGCAAATAGCAAATAGTATAAACTCGGATTGAAAGGGGAAAAAGCATGTAAGGTAAAATTCCACTCCTGTAGTTCAAACCTACCTTAATTTAACAATGAAAAATACCTTGTATTTTGAATAATATGTATCCATGCCCATACTAGGTGCCCACTACATTTTTCAATATAGTTCAATTCAGCACCTATAATTCTATTTCTCAGACAGACTAAAATTTTTGTAGGTCTCTTTGCCTAAAGGCTTTTTACAACAGGGTGGAAACTGTTACCCAGAAAACTCCTTCCAGCCAGCAGTTTTGTCCCATCTGTAAAAAGCTGATTTCATGTCTCCTCACTGTCTCTCCTTCATCAGAAACCCAGTGCTGACTGATGTGCATTTAGGGTTTTACAGTCACTTGCTTCCTTCCAGTCCCCAAACACATTAATCAGAATATGCACCTATTCTGCCCTGATAGACAAACAGGAAATATAGTCCTCAAACACCCAAAATGCCTTAAGGTTATGCACAGCTTCTTTCCCCAAGGGTATTAGATGAGACTCAGGCTCTAAGTACAGCACAAGTGCCAGGTCTCCTGTTCCTTCTCACTGCACTTCAGCAGCACAGCTTGGTGTTTGATCTCTTGTTGAGTGATTGTAGACAGAAACAGTGTGGTCACCCTCATGTTATTTAATGCTGTTTTTCCTCAGTTTAGCAATTAGCACAGTCGCTGAGCTGTTTTACAGCAGGTGTTACTATTCTGAATTGTTCTACAGCTGCGCAGGATCAAAGAGTCACAAAGGGAGCCCAGTGCAAAGATCTGCCACATGTTCCTTTAACTTGGCTTTGGTTGATGTTAATATTTCTGACTGTGGTCATTAACTCTCTTTCTCGAAAAGATTTTTTATTTCTTGCAACATATCTGAGAGCTTTGTTCCAGACTAGTAAGCCATGACAGTGAGCCAGGGAAGATGAAACTGATGGAAGTTAGCCAAGGCTGTGGCATTGTCCTGCAGAAATATTTTAGCCAAGAAAGGAAAGATCTCTCATGGTTTCAGTTATCATCATCACTAGTGTACTTAAGAGCCCTTAAGGATGTGTTGCTTGTTTTCAAAAGTCTAAACATGACTACATAGCTAGTGATCCTTAAAAACTACAGTTTTATAGCTATATCCTAGGGAAGCATTTACAGAATGGACCCAACAAGGAGAAAACAAGTCAAAACTGAAACTGTCAGCTAAGAAAAGCAACAAAAACCTCCTCTCTCCTCCTAAAAATATTATAGCCATACTTGTTTCTCAAGTTTAAAACTTCCTCCTGTAATAAAAGTTTTGCATCAATAGCTCTGTCTCAAAGTGGTGTAAACTTCAAAGCCAACAATTATAGATACAACATCCCAATAGCTTTGGCAAAGGTCTTTCCAGAGCTTTACAAGCAGGTTCTGCTGCTTGTCTCTCTACTTTTCTGCAACTAGGGCTCCAAAACATAACATGTTCTAGAGCCTATGGTGAAAGGCAGTGGGGAGCAGAATGCAGTGCTGAGGGCAGAGAAAGGGGAAAGAGAGGGAAACAGTGTCTACAGTTACAAAGGGGGCAAGAAAAGTGGGAGAGGAATGGTTTGACAGTAGCAGCACACAGGGAGGATAAAGACACACTAAAGTTGCATAAGATAATATGCAGCAGATAGTATGTGAGTATGGCCATGAGATACTGCTTTGTTTTATTTTGTCAGTGGAGCAATGAACATGTATTTTCCCCACTTAAATGGCACTATTATGGTTTTACAAAATTCTGAGCCTTCCTCAATTAACCCCATCAGGCAATATGCATTCCAACAGCAGCATCAAAAGCATGGCTTTTCCACTCTCTCAAACTCCATTAAGCTTATACAGATCATAAAACTGTAAACATGACAACCTGATGATAGTTCATTTTATCTTACCTTCCCCTGTTCCAAGGCACTGTTCCTTTACTACTGTGTTCTGTCATTTGACATGATAGGCTTTGTTCTCTTACTTCAAGGCCTAATTTACTTTCTAAAGACACTCTATTGTCCTAAACATCTTGATAAGATTGGGAAGCCCAAAGTCTATGGGTGGGACTCAAAGACAAATGGTGTCTCCTTGCAGTCTGTATTCTCATGCAGCTCTTGAGACATCTCTAATTGAGAAACAATTTCTTTAAACCTGAACAGTAATGCAGAAGAAAAAAAGGGTTGACTGTTTTCTGGGAATTGTATAAAATTCTCCCAGCAATGGGGCAGAGTGTAAATCAGAAATTTTAGGGATATATACTCTTTGGTTTAGGAAGGTGATTCTTGCTACTGCTGCATGCCACTATTTCTCCTGCAGATCATGTTAACAGTGAGACTCATGCCTTCCTTGGGGATAAGTTATCACAGAGGATATGGATCCTATCATTTTTCCTCACTGTAAGGACAGATGTTTGCTCTGACTGGCAGATCTAAAGAATGAATTATTTTTCTCTCTGCTGAGATAGATATACTCCCTAGATAAATCTGAGCATGATCAACAGATATCTTCTTTAAAATACTGACACAGAACTTGAAAAATGATGTACATGTCCCCTGGCAGGAACATCCTCTCTGCAGAGCAGTGACATAGAACAGGAAAAAAATGATCTATGCTCCTTGCCCATTCCATCATTTTATCCTGTGCTCTACACCTTTATCAAGGCAATCATAAGATGAAGGCTTGAGACAAAGTGAAAATATGGTATATTGCCAAACAGTTTCTAATAGTATTTTTGGCTTCTCCATTGTTCAATATTCCTTATGAGGAACTTTGTTACTTGGCAACTAGTGCACTTCCATGCTGTGCAGGGAATTAAGACTTCCATTTGTAACTTACCTGCACAGATTCAGGGCAGCTCAAGGAATGGTACTTTCTATATAGCAGAAGCACTAGAGGAAGACAAAAAGTGGGCAAAATCTTGCTGTGCTACCTATGAGCCAGGAGACCTTGTCAGAGCCTCACGGCTTGCCTAGGTTCTGGTCCTGAAGAGAAGTAATCATCTGTGGTAGGAACTAACCCAAGGGCTCCTCAATGGTCACCATCCTCCAGCAAAGAGGAGGTGACCAAGATGTTACATGGGAACTGTCACTTCAGGCATTCAAGCTCCAGCACCTCCTTCTAGCCTAAACAGGACAGAACTTGCTCCTTCTGCCACAAAATGAAGGAAGGAGACACAGTGAATGAAGTCTAAAAACCACAAGACATGGCAAAGACTCCACAAAATCCCCTGAAGGCTGTAACAGGGGACAAAATTATAAACCCTGAAAACAAGGAGGGAGGGAGAGAGGAAAACCCATACAGATAATGGACCAATAATGGAGTGATAATTCACCATCTCTAAAAGATATGTACTATCTTGTTGTTCAGTGCCCATTTCCCTTCTTCTCTAGACTTCTAATGACTTGCCAGATGGAGCATGCACTGTGCAAGCAACTGTGTGCAGAGTTCCTTTGAAATGTCATTTGAACCTTTTTTAATATTGCCTTAATTTCTTGTCTGCATTATGCCAGCCCCAATTCTATTCTAAATGGCTGTGGAAAAGGCTGCCTAGCATTTAGATACAGAACCCTATTTAAATTGAGTTTAATACTGGATACTCAACACTGTTTAACTACTTGTGTTCCTCTGCTGCTTGAAGTAAGAGAGAACATGCGTCTTAACTGTTTTAAACAGTTCTAAACTTAGCCTAAACAATTCTAAACAGATGAAGTATAGGATGTAGTACTTACATTGTCTGGATATAGCTGTAATCAAGCAGTGCTCTGTTTAGCACCAAGACTTGCCAAAAATCTCAACTAGCTATTTAAATCCTCCATCCCAAATGTGGAATCCCATAAATGATTGCTTATAATTTCTACTCACTCTGCCCTATTTCAATTCAGATTGTAAATACTTCTGAACATAAACTGTCTTTGTTTCTAACTCTCACTGGGTGCCCAGCACTAATGATCACCATAGCCATTAAAAACTCAGAGGATTCTGAGTTCTGGCTGTACTTAAAAGAACCTCAAGTATCTGAAAGTATGGAAATACATAGTTGGGGCTTTCAAAATATTAATTAATATGTACCCCACTGCTAACCCCTAACTTCCCATCTTTGTTCCATTCACTCTTACTTTTTTCAGGTGTGTTTATTTTTTCTAATCAATTACTTTTCTTTAGTTGTGTTGGAAGGCTGTTGCAATACTCCAAGGATATATTCCACACAGAAAAGCCACTGTAGTTATACCAATTATTTGTGCACCACAGAGCTTTCCTTTCATAATTGACTTCACACATTCATGTCTTCAATGCTAAGTACGTATCTTCATCACTGCACTAAGCTTTGTTCTGTTCAGAAAGCAAGTACAATCATTTCCTGATCTGGGCTTGGGAGGTTTATTTATGCAGACATATCAACTCTTAAAGCTAATGACATTTGTATAATTGGTGGCCCATGCAGAGGGAGTGTTAGAGTTGCTGGAGCTTCTCATGGTGGCTCAGGCATGAGCTCCTCTCTGTCTCACTCACTCACTGCTTCCCAACTTAACCTGTTGACTGAATTTCTCCCTCCTCCGTATGTAAAATGCCTTAGGAATATTTCCCTCTCATTATATTCTACACAGACAAAGTCAGGATGGGGAAGGAAAGCTTGCTGACTCCACTAGTTTCCTGATTGTGAACGTGGAGTATATAGCACCTATTTTTCTTTGTTCTGCATCTGGTCATAAAGAAAATTAGGGTTGGCAGAACTCTTCTACAAGATTTAAAGTAAGCCACTGGTAAAACAAATCTGTTTGTAATGGAAATATGAGATTTAAAGTACATCACTGATAGAAAAAATAAGCCTGTTTGTAATGGAGATAAAAGCTATTTATATTGCTGTGGTACTGGCTAAACTTTATTTTTTTTCAGTCAATAATAAAGTAACCAAAAATGCGTTTTCTCTTGTCCAGAAAATATTCCTGAATTCAGGTCAAATTTCCTAATGGTTCCATCTGAGAAAAGAAAATTGAGCCAGGACTCTCAGAAGAGCTGGTAGATGGTATTGTTACCCAACAGTTTCATGCAGACCCACTCGATTAATTTTTACTGAAGTCCACTTCCTCTCAGCAGAAAGCAATATGCCATCTCCCACTCTGCCAGGATTTGCGTGCTGTACTTTCAGCCAAGATGGACCATTGCAGCTGTTCCCTCGTTTCCCTGCCTTCCTGCCTTGCAAGAAGCTAGAGAATGGTGAGCAACAAGAAATTTGAGGTGTCTTGCTTGAATTGCATATCTGTAACTGCAGTGATGCCTAAGGGAATTGTGTGCAAGATCTGATCCAGCATATCCTGGCATGGCCTTGTTTTAAGGGTTCACAGATCCCTCCTGGGACGTGTGGTTCTCTCTCCTCTGCCACTGTATGAGAAAATGTAAATTCGAGCAAGACCTCTGGGTCAGTTCCACATCACAGCTCAAAATACCAACACCTACATGGGTTCACATGCTCTCCCTTCTTTCCTCACTCTTCCTAGGAGTGTTGAAATGTTTCAGACAAGAGGGACAGGCTTAGTCATGGCATCCAGCAGCTTCTTCTCCGGAGAGGTAGTTTCTATGCCCATCAGGCAGGGAAAAAGCTACATGTGGTTCTCCATGTTGTGGCGCCTAATTCTAATCAATGACCTGCTAAATGATAGGAGGATGGTTTCTAAATATTTTCTTTGTTAATTATACGTCACCTTCTGCAATCAATGTTTAAAGAATGATAGGTTTTGTTTTGTATTGCATGGAACTAAATAAATTACTGCATTTTGTAAATTTTGATAATTTCTCACATCATTTGGTTCAATATTTCACTTTTGATTTCTCCTGCCTGAAACAGCCCTACATTGCACTCATCTTGACTTATCACTTCGATTTATACAGGCCTAGATGAATTACACAGATGCTTTTAAGAGCAATTTTCACACTTCTATGGTCTAAATTTTGGAAGTATTCCCAATAATTAGCCTTACCTTTGAATTTTCTGGCCTTACTGGTAGCTGGAAGCTTAAAAAACCCCATATAAAATCTGAGAATGGTTTCCAAAAGAATCTTGACAGAAGGAACATCATATCCTAGAGGGAATGCCAGGACAAGCTGCAGAGATATAGCTTCTCAGCCTTCATGAGTTATCTGGGATTCCCCTCACCTGTCCTCCAGTTCCATAACCAGCATGTCTGCTTGTAAGTATTAGGAGCTGCTGCAAAGGTAACATCTCAAGAGGAGCTTGAAATAGCAATAATAAAAACTTCTGCTAACCAAATCCACTTACCTATGCTGACCAAAATCATAAGATGTTTTGCTCTCCCTTTTAGGCGAAATTTTCCAAGGAGTCTGTTTAATTAAAACATTTCTCCCAGCTTTGATCAAATGCCTAAAGAAGGGAGAGACAGAGAACTGAGACAGGCAGGGAGATCTCAAGGATGCCTAACTTTGGCTTTGCAGGTTTGAACATTATCCGTGTTGGAATATTAATTGATGACATTTCTGGAGAGCCCAAGTGGCCATCTGAAATCTGAAGCTAGGCTGAACAGCAGTCACACAACTGAACCCTTTGTGCCCATTAGCCTCACTCCACAAAACACTGACCTCTGTAAAGTGGGAGGGAAAAGTCCTTTTTCGTCTGAAGGCGAAAGGGCAGGTTGCAGGAGTCCACCTCAGATATTGCATTGCCTGTGGTTGAGAGCTGGGAGGCCCCTTTTTTAAGACAAATGTGCAATAGTTGAAATTGAGCTGGCAAACCTGCCTGGGGAACAAACTCACCTTTTATTAAAACAAAAGAAAACTTGCCAGAGCTGCTAGGCTCAACATAGCTTGATTAAAGACATCGGGGAATTTACCAATCAAGGAAAGGGCAGAGCATGGAAAAAATAAGAAGTGCTAGATCAGTTAAACGTAGCTAGAGAAAACCCTGAGGCCCTGCAGCTGGTCATTACTGATGCAAGAGATAGACTGCCTCATGGAGAAGGGATATAACGGGAGAAGAGGAACACATTAATCTGCAGAGCTCAGCATTAGGGCTGACTAATCACATGCAGCATTGGCAGCTGTAGACCACAGAACACCTTCTTAGAGTAGTGGCTTCGATATAGATCCCTGTTGGCCATGAAAACTACATGTATTACCACGTCTGTACGCCTTAAACAATGCAGCTCACTGCTCCCCTTCCATGCCAAAGGAGATTGGTGTGAGAAGTAACTCGAAACTGTGTCCACACTAAGTGCAAATTGAATGTGCTTCAGAGAGCTGCACGGATCGAAGCAGTGCTTAGTACTTTGGCGGCAGGTTATCACCAGCCCCGCTGGGCAGCCAGCCCTGCTGGAAATCATTATCACTGGAGAGGCTTCAGCAAAAAAATCTCTTCTGAAAGCACTTTAGTGAAACAATGTTAATTGCTAATTGTGATTCCCTGCCTCCTGCAAGACAGCAGGACAGTGATAGTGAGAGGAGGATGTATGAAGTCAGTTCCCTGAGGCAGGTGAGCCACAGGTGTGTGTATCTAGCTAGACACAGATAAAAGCATGAAAACATACCTGTCTAAGTACTTTACACACTCTCATCCTCTCATCAGGGATAAGGAATTCAAGGTTTCACCACACAGAATCCATTTCTGCCTTATTGAAGAACTACCTGACTTACATTCAGGCTATAAATTAACACTGATTAATAACGGGATTTTAAGGCATGTGGCCACACATCTGGTCAGACCACAGACTTTTGACAGGTTCCTCTATTTGCTGTATATGGGAGAAGGAACTGAGGCCACCAGTGTGTCATATAACTCAGTCTCTTTGTCCACAGCTCTCATGAAGACAGTTCTGCAATCTGTAGATGTGTTTTCAGGCCTAATCTCCTCTCACAGAAAGCACATGCACTGAACTCAGTGTAACCTGCCTCCTAGTCACAGCCAAGAAACTCTACACCTGTGCTAGAAAGCAATTATTTTGTA
This sequence comes from Acanthisitta chloris, assembly GCF_000695815.1. Taxonomy (NCBI): domain Eukaryota; kingdom Metazoa; phylum Chordata; class Aves; order Passeriformes; family Acanthisittidae; genus Acanthisitta; species Acanthisitta chloris. Next base: position 85,354 of record NW_008676476.1, read on the forward strand.
TTTGCCAGTGTATAATGATACAAAAGAATGGCACCAAATCTTTCCTGTCCTGCCACATTTCAGAGTTTTGTACAAAATTTTCTCCCCCACCCCCTCTCCTCCTGTCTACCATGAGAAGTGTCAGAAGACGTCAGATTCCAATGTCTAAATTAAATGTAGTAATCTGATCAGAATGAAATGCCAGATGAGTCAACTCCTTCTGCATCAGCCTCTATGCCACCTGCCCTTTGCTCTGCCTCTTGGCCTTCATAGTTTGCTGCTCAATACAGTGTCCAAGATAATATAAAATGGACCTGATAAAGAAGGGACTAATGGATAAAACCACCGTGAGAGCTTTCAGGTAGAAGACTGCAGTATAAGCAGATATGAGTGATGACATTTGTGGGGAACCTGCCCCATACTCTTCCTTTTTAATGGAAAAAGTAAAGTGATGTTGATAGAATAATTCTGAATTTTTCACCTTCTCTCTTCTAAATGGCACATCAGTGAGACACTGACGATGTTCTCACCATTAAACCTGACAGAGAAATGTGTGTTCTCTGATTCCAGAAGGCTGCAATAATGTAAAAAGTGGTATGAAGTTGAACCAGATGATCAGATGGGAACCTGAACACAGAACAATGTGACATCAATAGCTTTTAATACACTTGTTGAATTTAGCACTAGTTCTTGTTCCTGAAGATCAAAGAACAAGTGAATGTAGACGTATCTGCTGCTTTTGTTCTGGTGCAGTTTTGGATTTTTTTTTTAAAAGGGGAACAATATGGCCATTTTTTCCCTGCACTGTCTTTGACCTTCCAGGAATACATGAAATATCCTAATGTGAATCAAGATCATAGACTCATAAAATTATTTAGGTTGGAAAAGACCCTTAAGATCATCAAGTCCAACTGTTTACCCAGCACTGCCATGTCCACCACTAAACCTTGTCCCTGAGTGCCACATCTGCACGTCTTTTAAATACTTCCAGGGATGGTGACGTGACTCAACCCCTGGGAAGACTGTTCCAATACATGACAGTCCTTCAGCCCTTTCTGTGAAGAAATTTTTCCTTATATCCGATCTAAACCTAACCTGGTGCAACCTAAAGCCATTTGTCCTATTGCTTGTTACTTGTGAGAAGAGGCCAAACCCCACCTGGCTACAGCCTCCTTTCATGCAGCTGTAGAAAGTGATAAGGTCCCCCCTGAGACTTGTTTCCTAGACCTGAGGGGAAAAGTGGGGGATGTTGAGCATAGAATAGCTAAATTCCCTCCTCATTGAGGCCAGAGCTAAGTTTCCATATGGGCAAGTTTTAATAACTTAAAATAATTTAATGACTACTCATCTGTGGTATAAGCTAAGTGCAGTTCAGATCATTTAAGAGTTCTGTGCCTTAAGCTGAAGATATTAAAAACTTTGAGCTTTGGTGCTAACTGGAAAACAGAAGGAAAATTTCAGAAAAGTATCTGCCACCTATAATTCCTTCTCCTCGGCAAGCCAGAAGAAATAGTTCTGCCCTAAAATTCAAGAAAACTCAAAAATAGGATCTACCCCACCCCCCACACACCTACTTTTTCTTGTTTGGTTAAACACTGTGTCAGGTTCAGTGTAACTCACAGCTTAGGCTTGCTGAAGTATGACACCTTAGTGACACTACCATACCTCCCATGCTATCCTAAAAAGCAGATGAGCCCTTTTCTCTTTGGAAAGATTCTATTTCTAAAGCAAGACATAGCTAAAATAAAATAAAATAAAATAAAACCCAAAAGAAAACTCCCAGTTCCTCCCCCCTTAAACACTGGGTGTTTTTGCTTCACATACTTGTTCCCCATGAAGCCACAAGTTCTCAAGTCACTTGGCCAATACGTCTCACAGCAATCAGATTTTATCAGTAATTACTATTTGCTGCTACCAAGGCTAAGGAGAAAGGCGAAACAAGAGAAGGACGGTGGGAAATCCTGTTGAAAGAAAAGATCAACCCAGTAGAAAAATGGGTCTTGCTAGGGGAAGACGAGCCTTTCACACTGCAAATAGCAGCTTACCTTCTCAGTATTTGTTGTTATTTTCCTATATCTGGCTGTCTTCCTAAGGGTTAAAACATCTTTGATAGGAGGAAGGTAAAACTGTCCTAAATGTCTTCAGAAATCTTCTTGCCTATTAGCAATTCCCTAGAGAAAATGTAAAGAATATCAAACACCAGACTTCACATCCTGAGCAAGCCTGGTTATGCATATTTAATAAAAGGAAACATATTATAAGATAAAAATGGGTGTCCATGGAAACTGCATATCTATCTTTAAAAAAATACAACAAACAGCACCCCTCATTAAATTTTACATGTGATTTTCTTTCACGTACACTCTACCAGTTTTGGCGTTATGTATTGACTGTCAGAGATCTCCACTGCCTGACTGTTATTTTTGCATCTCCAGGATGATCTCAGCAGTGTACAGCTCTGAGATTTGTCATGTACTGTACACAGCTCGGGCTGCACACAGGCTTTTCTGCACCAGGTAGACATGGGCTGCAGCACAACTCTGAGCAGGATGGCTTGCCCCTCGGTTTAGAGCTCTTCAGGAAGTTTTTTGTAAGAAGTAGTATGAGGGGGAAACAAAACAAAATGAAACAAAATGGCATGGGAAGCCAGAAGCATCCTGTCTGCAGAGAGGGAAGGAGGAGCTGTCTTCCCAGCTCTAACTGATCCCTGTCCTCATGCTCTGCAGGTATGGGGGATACACGAGAAACATGGATCTGTATCTCCCCATGGGGACACAGGGATCATCCATGGGTTATTTCCAGCAGCTACTCTGAGTCCATGGTGCTGTAACAGTTCAAAGCTACAACCAGCAGCTGTCCTAGTGCTTTATATGGGGTAGCTGAAGTGCAGATCTGATAGCTGGGGTTCACCCTCAGGACAGTGTCCAGCATGTGTTTGGGTATGTCTCTGTGGGGATATCAACAAACACTGAATCATCTTATGGTTCTCTCAGCTCCAGCTACCAGAGCAGTGCCTAGCATCAAGAAGTGCTCAATAAGCTTCTTTGTTCCCAGCACCAGCTGCTAGGCACTGTGAAGAGCGTTGCAGTAAGCAGTGGTTTGCAAGTGATGCATGTGCAGAGACAGAGAGCAAAAGAATAGTATTACAATTAGCACAGGATGTACAATCAAACTTTTATCAAAATCAAAGCAAAAATTGACTTCCTCAACATTTTACCTTTAGTAAACAGGCAAAAATGCCAACTCAACCAGCTGGGTCTAGTTGTAGCTCTGGAAAAACAGCAACAAGTGCAGCTCTGGGAAAACTGTAAGATGTACACACTGGGACATACTGGGTGATACCCAAAGGTGCCACCTAATCTGTGGTGATAGCAAAGGCCACCATGGAATACTTGACCTCTTCCAGTCTGTTCCCATATGGATCCTGCTGTATAAATCACCTTAGCTCTCAGTAGCTTTGTGGATCAGGACCTTACCATAGAAAAGCAGGATCCTGAGCTATCACCTTATTACCATTGTTTCCAATAGAGTCACCATTTCCTCCTCTTCAGTAACTAGGCAATTAAATTCAGTCCCTACTGCATTTTTAATAGCAGCAAGAATTTCCACAGTGGGATCAGACATTTAAACAAAGAGAGCAGTTTTCCACCTCTCTCTGCAGAGCACTGACAAACCCAACCTCTACTCTCCTCATCCTCCTCTTCACATCTCTGCACACATTCATTCTGTAACTGCTGCCTTTCATTTAACTTGCTCTTAGGGAAAGAAAAAAAAATTACTAGAAAAACATAACCACACAGAGCTAAGCAATGCAAATAGATTCTCTGCTTCTTCATCCAGTACACTTCAAGCTTTACTATGCATTCATAAGCAAATTTTGTTTCCTGCCTCCTTCCCTTCTGTGTTCATTTTGAACTAGAGAGAAATTTTTAATCCCATTCCCTTGTTACCATGCTGAGCATCCATAAATTCATTCCACTGCTTGAATCTCCTCACATTCCTGAAACAAGGTACCTGTAAAGTCTGGGTATTGAAGGTCCACTGATGCAGGTAGAGTCATTCAGTAGCAGAGCTACAAACTCATTCAGCAATGCAGAGGCTACCTGGCATTGTCCACATCGTCCTGCTGTTTTGGTCCCATTTGTGCAGCTCAGATCTCTGACTTCCACACTCTTTTCCAAGAGTACACTTACAGGTTTTGGAAAGCACCCTGGCCTGCATATCCCTGGTAAAAAGAAGATAACCTGGCCAAGACACCTGCATGTGAAATCTGCATGTTCCATACTCCCAGGCTTTTATGCCTGCTTTCCACCATCAGATATGATGGCTGATTAATGAAGGCTGCACAGTCAAAGCACACAATTGTAGTAGCATGCATCTCCATGTACTACGTGGAACAAGCAGAGCAAATGCTCTTCTCATGGGGTACCCACAGAATCAGTCACAGGAGCAAGATCCACATAGGCACAGTCACTACCCACAGTGATAAAGACAAGGTGTCCTCCTAGACCACAGTAGTACTTTTGAGCATGTGGAGGGATTAGAGCACATGAGTAACTTACATATTGCTGTACTCCTCCTGCCAAGCAAAGCATGCTGTTGGACTCACCAGAGAATGACAGCCTTGTTCCGTAGCCTTGCCTTAAGAGCTTGCACAGCCTGAGGGTTAACAACAATGTACTAATTTTCGAGGAGGCCCACAGAGGACAGGAATGTGGATGAAATGGTCTGACACAATGACAGCTGAGTCCCAGAGGTGCAGGTGTCACAAGCCAGCCAGATCTATGTGCCAGGGAACACACAACATCTCTAGAGAAACACTGACACCAGCCCTTGGTGAGAACAGGATTTCTGGCCATAGTCAGCAGGGGAAAGAGCACAATAGCATGTCTGATGAGAGCAGTATTCCCCTCCTGGCTCTTCCTTCCTAGTTGTAGGTGATCCCATGAATTAGAGCATAGACCATACACACTGGTGTATCCCAGGACTTGACAAGTCCTGGCAGCCTGTGGAAAACAGGTGATCAAGTGCTTCTATGCAGCTTACATTACCAGCAATGCTCAAGTAAACATGATAGTTAAGGAGGATGGGTGGCAGGATGAACAGAATTACTGTGCTACATGGTCAGCAGCAAGGGTACAATGACACACAAGAAGCTGCTGGGAAACAATAATTTTGTACCATGGGTTGGCAGACACCTCATTCCACTTATTATTACATTTGCTCTTTTTTTTGCCATCTGTTTTGTTCCCAGCTCTGAGTTCTTTCTATGTGACTTGCCAAGGACACATTCTAAATATATTTCTTCCTGTCAGGGTAAGAAATGGGGTAAGTTAGCTTAGAAGTGGGTTTGTTCTCCAGCTAGCATCTGTACGTCCTAATAAAGTCAGATAAGTGTATTACTGGGGTAGCTTGAAAACAGACAAAATCTGCTTTCTGTTTTTGCTAAATCCACAGCTAAATGATTTTTGAGGGGGATGTTTTCATGGGAGATAAAAGACTAAAATCAATGATAGGACTGTCTGAAGACTGAAGTTTCATTTTATCTCCACAAAAAATCAGGAGTCAGCTATTCCAGTCACTCTCTATTAAGTTTTGGTTCAAAAATGTCACTTGTACTCACAGCAGTACTGAAAAGACTATTTATCTGAATCCAACTGTAGCATAAAGATTCTCTTGGAATCTTTTGTTTATCGAATTAGATAAGCATATGTAAGTAATGCCATTTATTGCAAAAAAAAAGGACTTGCAGGTGATATGAAACTCAAACTGTGATATGTGACAAAAATTAATAACCGCAATCATAAATGGTTATAAGAATGGTGTGAGGTCTAAAGATAACACAGGCATAGACTTAGATATCAATTTGTGGTTTAGGGAATTGAAGAGAAAAGTGCCTGACAGTTCAAGAAGGAGAATTACCATCTCTTCCAAACACTTTTCAAGAACTGCAACAAGAGTTTAATGCTCTAAATTATGAACTTTGCTGTCATATCATGGTGATGGGTCTGTAGTACATCTAAATCTAAGTAAGAACTCTGAGAAGAGTGAGAGCAGTACAAGATGGAAGTTAGAGATTTTACAATATGAAGAGATGCATATTACATTGTTTCATCTGGCTGCCCTGACCCTGGCAGTGTTCAAGGCCAGGCTGGATGAGCTTTGAGCAGCCTGATCTAGTGAGGAGGTGTCCCTGCCCAGGGCAGGGGGTTGGGACTAGATGATCTGCAAGGTCCATTTCAGCCCTTAAATTCTATGATTCTATGATCTTCCTGAATTTATAATACTCTGACATCTTTTCCAGAAATACAAGATTCTATAAAATGCCCACAAACACTTAGTTTTGGCCCAGGTAACCAGACAGGTGACTGGCAATTGTTCCTCAGTTCTGGATCATACCCAAATAAGGGCAAACAAGAGTTAGGAGGCATGGCTGTCTACAGTAATTGGGTGACTAGAATTGACAGTCCCTGATGTAATATTCCTAAAATCCTAATTTTCCAATCAGTCTTCCTTTGCAGTTGGCTCTGTCTAGAGACTCCTGTGAGAGGAATTAGGATAAAGTATTTCTTTCTAGACACTTTTTTCTTTAAACACAGATCCAGCTGTAAAGCACAACTAAGTAGAAATGAACCCCTGCTCATTTTCTCTTTGCAACTAAACTTCTTTTATAAAGAGCTTAGTCTCCAGTTCAGCTAAGCCTTTAATTGTGTGCTTAACTTTAAGTATGTGCTTCATGTCAATGGGACATATGGGTAAGTATGAAACTGTGTGTTTTGTTGAATAGAATAAGTTACCTTAAACAATTAAATGTTTTGCTGAACTGAGGCCCTGGCAAACAGAAAAAGAAAAAAAACATTTAATGGGATATCGAAAAGAAACCATTTCCTAGTATCAGTTGCTAAAACTAGTATTTAAAGTTTTTCCTCTTCATTGGTATAATTACATCAATAACTCATTTCTGTTCAGCCCAGAAGGAAAGATTTCTTTGAACATTAATTGAAATGTGGGAGCTTAAGCTAAATAACTGAACTCTTTGCTTTTGGGTGCCTTTGATCAGAATGTCAAAGATGTTTGGATAATTATTGCTATTACATCAGTGCTCATGACCTTGCCATTAAAACATATATATATATATATCTCCTCTCATCTTGACTGCATTTCTAGGATTACTCCATTCCTGTAGGTATTCACCCAGAAAAACAATTAGGTGAGTATCATGCATAACAATGCTCTAAAAACAATGTGTGCACTCCCTAGGATTCCAGGGCTGTTGTGACCATGCCCTGCTGAGATTCTTGCCTCTGATTTATATACATTCTCATTACTGAGCAGCGCTAATAATGGCTCTACAGCAAGAGGAGAGGTACGAAAAGATGAACACCCTCTTGTTGCTGCTCCTGTTCTTGAGTCCAGGAAATTTTTCTACCACGAGTTTCTGTACTTAAGTACTTTCTTTCACGAGTAGTTCAGACATTGCATTTACCATCTTTGCTCTGGAACAGACGCTACCCTGAAGCAACTGAGGTGAGCAGTTTTTGAAAAGCTGTACCTGGCAGACAAAAGCAGGCTGCCTTTTGGCAGCTCTCTTTCCTTTCCTGTCCCTGAGCTCACCCTGCAGCAGAATGAGGTGTTACCCTGTAAAAAAGAATAAATGCTATATGCAGGGAGAGCGTTTCTCTTCCCTCTTGTCTTAGCCAAATGTGTTGTACTCTCATCTGTCCTATAGCTATTGCATTACATTCAGCCTCGACTCGTCCTCTAAATCTTGCCAGAATCTACATTTTTGCCTCTTTGACTGAAATTAATGACCACACCTATTCATCCTTCTGACATGTCTGTTCTCATTACTCCTTCATCCTTTGACCCTTTCTGGTGTCATTACCACACTAATATCTTTTACCCTGTGTGTCTTCGGCAATGGGAGCAGTTCTTTCGCATAACTTAGTACAGAGCAGTCCGAGAGAGTCAAACATTTTCTAATGGCTCACTAATATTTTTCTTCATTTCTTTCACATGACAAGCCACAGAAATAGAGAGCAGGGATACCAATATTTCAATAATTGTCTCAGCAAAACTCTTTCATCTAATGGCTATAGTTTTATTTCATAATCTTGGCTACATTTCAGTGGTAAAAAGAGAAAGTGGCAAGTGAAAAAGGGTGATAAACAAGACTTATTATAAGCAACATGCCAATAATTATGCTATTACTTCATTCAGTTCTTACTGCCAAGCCTTCCCAGTTTGTTATTTTCCCAAGCATTTTGGGACAGCTTAGACAGTTAGCAGAAACTCATGTCACTGCTCTTCTGGATTCTCTTTTAAATTCTGATACATAATATTTGCGTTGCAGCTATCACTAGAGATTTCTTAGTTCTTTTAAACACTTCTCTTGGAGATTTAAAATGAATGAAGCACATATTCCTATAGGTCTTTCATTTTGTAAACATTTTCTTCTTCAAACAAAAATCTGCATTCTGGGTCATATTTGGAGATTTGTAATGTCTCTTTAATGGCTTGTAAAACCAAAGGGATCATTACAATAATCTATTTTAAATTAATTTCTGTTTAAACAATAATACATTTTTCAAAAAGATATTCAGAAGGGAAAAATATATTATGATACTAAATAAATTGTTCTGGTAATCAATTACCCTCACTTTTAAAATACTTTTGGTTTATTTTAAGTCCGTATTTATTTTGCTTCAGCTTCCAACAAATAGATACTGTTTTCCTTTTTACTGATGGATTCACACATAATCAAGATTGTAAGACAGATATTTTACATAGATATTGAAGACTGGTACCAATTCACCTATTAACCTACTCTTAGATAAATTGGATAGGTTAATTTTCTTAAATCACGTTATTGGAATTTCTTTTCCAAGGGCTCAGAATCATTCCTTTGTTCCTCTCTGAACCTTTTCCTTTTTTTCCAGATTTTTTTCTTAATGCGTGAAAACAAGATCTGGACAGAGAATCTTAGCAATTATCTCAGTCATACCATGAACTCATCTCCCTCCTGCTTGACATTCACTGCTTACCCATTCAAAGCTAATGTTTTTCTCTTGGCCATTATATTGAACAGGGAGCTCATATTCAGACACTACCTATCACACACTCTAAATCTTCATCAGTATCACTGCATTTCAAGGGTACTTTTCTGCTATTCTGAACATGTGACTGGAGCTCTTTGTTTCCAGGCATATGACTTTGTATTTGATTGCCTTAAAATGCATATTGTTCAGATGAACTCACCTTACAAAATGATGCAAATCCAGAACACATAAATCATCTGTCCTGTCATTATTTACCACTCCACTAATTTTTATGACACCTGCAATATTTACTAGCAGAGATTTTGTATTTTCTTCCAGACCATCACTAAAGAATAACTAGCATTAGGCCAAGAACACATTACTGCAAACGTCTCCATAGGATCCAGATTTTCAATCACAGTACTTTTGAAATCTGTCTACTGAACACATCTTTCAGCCAAAGCATAAAATGGTTTGGAATAAGATCTACATACAATATAAAATGTTTGGGAAAGGTTAAGCTGTTTTAAACAATAAAAATCTAGCTGACCAGGCAATAGATTGGAAGCTATTGTTGCCATCTAATAACTTTTTAGACTATCCAGTCATAAAGTTTGAACATCAGCATGGGAATAAATACAAAAACACATTGTGCAACTAGAAGAAATCCAGTCCCTTAGAAATAATGCAAAACAGCTTTCTCCTTCAAATGCATGAATTAGAGTAGCTATGAACATCAAAATATTCAGTAAGAACAATATTTAGTATCCTTTGTATTGGATAGAGGCATCTGCCTACCTTGACTCCAAAATACAGGCAAAACTTGGAGAGTGCTTTGACTCTGGAAGGGATGCACAGAGGCTGCACTGCAGAGCAGTGCTGATCCAGCACTACATATGCATCTCTCGTCTAGGAAAGGCCTAACATATATGGTAGCATCACAATAACCTAATTCTGTCCTTTCTCTTTCTTAGTCAGCACAGCACACAGTAATCTCAGATGAGCCTGCATCTTGCAAGTTCTGCAGGGTTTTGGCAGAACTGTCACTTCCCTTACAATACAATGCATTTTGGGCTTGGGTTCATGATTAAAGAAATAGTATTTGTCTAGGATTAGTCGGTCCAAATGCAACACTTTAGATTAATTTTTAGTGATTTATCTGGGTCATATATCAGTATGTGATATACAACAAAACTGTATGTTTATCTAATCTTGTAGTAGGAGGGATACTATTGTTGCAATACGAGAATAACTCTCATAAACTAGAAATTGTGTTTTGTCTGGCTTGGGCATGACTATTTAGGAATAACAATCAGTTGAAAAAAAATTGCCAAAGGTTTTGTATGGATTTCGGAACTGCTTGCCAAGAAAGTCCTCTATTTCCACTCCTCCAGCCTTTCAGGCCCAAGACTGCAGTCTCATCTTATTATTCAAGATACTCTGGATTCTTATTGCCTTCTATTTTCATCACTTTAAATGGACAAATAAATATTGTTTCACTTTTTGGCTTTGCAGTAATTTAGTCAAATAGCTGTGGTCTGTCTTGCTTGTTACTATGATCCACATGCCACGATCCAGACAAATCAATACGCTATCGTGGTATTGTTACAAGAGAGGTCAAAACCTGCTCTTTGTCTTAGTCATCTGCATTGATGCAAGCTCTGTCATAATGCATATTAAATGGGGATTCAAGATCTCACTCTTTGTACTTTACCACCATAGTTTTGTTCAGAAACTCCTGAAGTCTTAATTGGTTAGATATATGCAATATTTCTTTCCTCTTCTATTTTTACTTGGTGTTACAGGATTCAGTGAGTAATCTATATGATAAAAAGGGAAATATAGCATTCATAACAGCTCTTTCCTTCCCGTATAATGTACATCTAAAGAAAACTAACACGAATAAAAACATTTGAAATATGACTTGAGAGTCTCCTGGTTTTAAATATTATAGACTTTCTCACTGCCAATAACACAATGTAGATATTTAAGTATTCTACAATTTTACAAGCTTTTACTATGTTAAATATTTTTGCTTAAGGCATAATATATGCTTTAACAACTCCAGCACGTGCAAACTGTTTTATAGCTTAGAGCTTCATGGAAGTAATAGAGGTTTAAAGGTACTAAGTCTCATCTGTTTTATGAAGGGGGTGAACTACCTTGACCTGCTCACATTTTGTGGGTACTAGAGTTTCCAGGTGCAAACAGAATTACACAGATGGGGTGGAACTGTTAAGAAAACTGAGTTTGGTCACACGAATTGGATTTTCTAAAAATGGAAACATAAAATCACCCTTTCATTATCCTCACATCTGACAAAATTCATTATCATATGTTTTTGCTTGAACAGTGTAAAGACCGTTCAAAACAGATACAATTGCAAATCAGGAAAGATCACACTTACGTGGAGCCCTGACAACGTGATCTCATCAAGCTAGAACTTGAAATTGCAAGTGTCACTTCAGATAAGATCAGAGAATGCTTCCTGTCCCAATGATGTGACATTATCAGGTTTGAGACTGTAGCAAAGGCACATGCACAATTTTGTGAACTAACAAGGCAGATTGAGAACACACTGGTTGGCAGGATATTTTAGATCCTGAGATTGCCTTGAGCTGGGCATAATTACAGCTCATTTTTTGCACATGGGAGAGCCATCTCGAAGACGAAAAGAGCAGGGTACTCACTGAGGAAAGAAAAATGTTGATCTTTCAATTAGCATAAGTTCAAACATCTGAACTATGTTTCACAGTGTATGAACAGCTTTTGGTGAAAAAAACCATCTTCTGTAGAAAACTTAGGCAGCTGTGCTTCTGTTTGCATGGGAATCATTGAACATAGAGATTTCTACTTTTAACTGCGATGCATTTAAGCTTGCTTAAAAAAAAAAAAAAAGCCCTGCTGCTATTAAACTGCCTAAAGTTCATCCTTAAGGTAGGTCATTAGGAATTTATTAGCAAGATTTTTCTGTTCATTTGGACTGCTGAACTACAAAATAAACACAGTGGTTCACAGCCATAAAGAAAAAGGGCAAGGTGGCAGGAAGCCATTTAGATTTCTTGGCTCTCTGCATATTTTTGGCATTGTCTAGAGCTTTAGTACACAGCACTTCACCAAGGACTGATTCAGAACCAGAAGGTAGGTACCAATCCAAAACAAGATTGGTGCATTCAAAGTAGTAATAGGGAAGATGCTGGAGGTCACATGAGAATTAGTCATCTGAAAATGTTTCCTAACACTAAAAACCTCAAAGCCATTAAATGTCTCTCCTGGTCTGGAAATTCCTTAGCACCTACAATTTGCCTTTAATTGAACAGGTCCTAAATTACTGCTTATTCAGGAAGACTTACTTTTTGGGCTTAGGTGTCCTTCATGGCTTTAACTCTGTCACATGGCTAAAGACCCCTGGAAGTAAGGCTTGGGACCTCCCCCACTCTGCTGAAACCATGGGAGTAGAACATGCACATCCCTACTGTTTGCATGGTGGAAGACACGAAGTCTATCATGGTAAAGCAGCTGGAGGAGACAGAACTGTGATGTGCTTCTGCCTCGGAGCTATAAATAAACGTATTTAGGAATAAAACATTATTTTATCAAGTATATACATTCTTGATATTCAGAAACCACATGATTTCATGTAGCATGGGCTGCAGCATTTGAAATACTAATTCCATGTGCAGACTGTAGAAGGCCACTTTGCCCAATGTATGCATGTGGTGTGATACCAAAATAATTAAAAAATTAACATTTAAATGGAGAGCATCCAGTTTCCCACAAACCCAGTATTTTTTTCCAGTGGCTCCCCAGCATATTAAGACCACAATGACTGACAGCTTCCTATATGATGTTTGACAAAACACAAACTCTAACTTTAGTGCATAACTAAGAACCAGTGGTGAATGCTTTTTAACGTCATAGTTCTTGTTTCAGCTCCTCAATTTTGCACAAATGTTCATATCAGACAGAAGAAAAAACCACCATGCAGTCTTCATCTTAACAAACTTCCTTGCATTGATTAACGCAACATTTTATGAGACCTGAAAGAACAAAGTTAAATGAACAAGAAGTGAAAACTTATGATGGATGTGTCCCTCATAGCATTTAGATCTTTTCCACTTGATTAAAAATTCTTAGTTCCTCTTCACTGAATTGTTTAGTTTTTTAGCAGTCTCTGTCCTGATTAAAACAAATTAGCATCAAAGATCCCCAGCTGAATGAGGAATCATTAATTGAGAAACATGCAATGCTCCTTAATTACCTTAGAACAGTCAGAGAACAAATAATCTTGGGTTTCAAAGGGGTTTGCACGCACTGTGCACCGTGGGCTTATTCTCTGTGTCTGCTGGAATAAAAGTAGACTTGCCTATACCGTTGAGGGATATCAGTACAAGCCTCAGTAAACACATTGTAGATTGTTTATCTAAAGTGAAAAAAAAAATGGTGAGGCAGTGGCTGACTGGAAGAGATAGATGTTTCAGTTTATTATGTTGACCATAGCTTTCAATTTGCTTTGCATATGCCAACATTGACTGAGAAGGAGTGAAAGCTGTTTGTTATTGATACAAATTGAAGTAATTTTGGAGCTGGAGCAGGAGCATTTTACTCAGGAGCACCTAACAAAATGTCAGACACATAGGTACGGAGAGTAACCGTGCACCTTGAAGTAGCAGAAAAAAGGCACCAAATTTTCATCAAACTTGGCTCAAAAGGAATCTAAAGAATATTTGCTATTCCTTGGTCACTTGTTCTTTGGTACACAGTTCTTCTGACCATTGGGGTTTTTTAATCTATGACTCAGATCAGTTAGTGCCAACCTTCACAGGAGGAGGAGTAACTGACTTTTTTAAGGGCACAATATACTTACTAATATGAATATCTTAACATTTGTTTTGCTTCACCAGCTCATAGAAGAAATCCTGCAGGAAAATGTCACTCAATAGCACTGAATGTATTCCTGGAGTGGGGCTGTTATTTACATTGCTTTGGCACTGAGGCTAATCCAGCAAATGTTACTAACTTCAAAACTGGACAGCAAAATGCAATGCTGTGCAGAGCTACCTGAGCTTGCTGGGAACAAGCTGGCTTGTCCCAATGCCAGTATCCTGTGCTCTCTCATGAAGCTAATTATCTCTGCAGAGCAGTAAGTTATTAGCAGGGGTGCAAAACAGTGCTGATGCAGCTATGTCCTTCTGGTACCCAGACTAACTCACCTAGAATTAGCCAGAGAGATTTGCACCATACTACATTACACTACGTAAGTGTATCCTTACAACCCTCGGGAAACAAAACCTTGATGCAATGTAATACAATGTATGTAGCTGACATAACAAGATGATCTCAATAAATATCAACACCAGAGTAATACCTTTAAAAAAGAAACCCTACACCACAAGAAAGCTTTGGGCTTCCTCCTGTTCCTACAAACCTGTGCCCTTACTCTGTCATCAATGAATTTTTGCTGTCATACCTCAGAAGTGTGATTCTAAGACTGATTAAAGAACTATCCAAATATCAAGTCCTGGCTTTAGTACTCTAGCACTTGAGCGACAGGAGCGACACATCTAGCCTCTCAAGCTAAATCCACTTTGCATGATCTCTTTTCATTGCATAGCCATGAATTTCTGTCTAACTGGAAAATTGAAGATTTCAAAGATTTCATCTGGGTTCATTTTTCTCCCTGATAACTAAGGATGGTATCCACTCATAAAGCAAAACTCCTTTTTAGCTAGTCTATGTAAAACTAGAAAGGAAAACTGTAAAACTCCAAAACTCCTTAAGCCTCTGGTGGATACTGCAATCTTTATGCAGAAAGAGATCTTACATATGTGAAAGCAAGAGCAATGACCTTGAGCCAAATTAACACTTCCATAGGTGAGA
>NW_008676477.1:0-3468 GCF_000695815.1 Acanthisitta chloris
AAACTCATATGCAACCTTTTACACCTTGTAGTCTTTTAATTAGAAATTAAAGTGGGTATTTTCCACTGTTGCCTTGATTTGTTTTGCTAAGATTGCAGTCTGTCTGCACAGGTGGTAGTGGTTACATGTGTTCATGCTAAGTTATTTACACAGCATGTGAGGAAATCTAAACCAAGTATTATAAGGATAATTATGGTGTTTTTCTAGTCAGAACTGAATGACAACATATCCTCCACCACTACTGCCAAGTTCCTCTTAATAGCTAGCATCTCCCTTTGCTGTAGGTTTCCTGCTCTGGTAAGTTGATTTAATTCTGTGTCTGTACAGTTCCTAACGTGGCTGTGTTCTGAATCATGGTGAGGACTAATAAAATTAAGTAGCAATGACTAGCTGCTTTAGAATGAGGCATTAGATCTCCTTGCCTGTGCTGTACCCATGATGTTGGTGATATTTTTCCAAGAACATGTTTCTGACTTGGTTGTGATGAGCTCATGACCTAATTTTAGCTAGGGTTAGCTCTTGTAACTTTATATCATTACTATAACTGCAGCTGATATTTTTTGTGTAAAAGGCAGTTTTTGAAGATTTCTTGCTGCTGGGTACACTGCATTCTTGAAAGGTTGTGGTCTTTGTGAGGGCTAAAAGACCATACAAGTGTGTGTCTATAAGGAAAAGCAACATAATTATCAAAGGTTTTCCAGATTGCCTAACTGCATTTGCTTTACTTGGTTTGCTTTACTTGTATGTGTGGCTTTTACTTTACTTATTAAACTGTCTTTATCTTAACTTGTGAGTTTTCTCACCCTCCAATTTTCTCCCCATCTCACTGTGTGGGACTTGATTCCCGTCTGGGGTTAAACCATGATACATAGGGAAGTGATCAAATATTTGTCATTGTATGTCCTGTTTGGAGTATTCCTGAGATCTCAAAATGGGATTTCGAAATTATTTTTTTCTTAATTTTAAATGTAAGTGTAATGAGTGCCCACAAGCAAACTGAGTTTGCAGAAAATGTAAATAGCAAAGTTCCCATTTGAATGCAGCTTTTCATGCACCTGTGATTAATAACTGGTGATGTAATGGTAACTACCCATTAGAATTGGGCAGCAAGAGCAACACCCTGCTTTTCAGAGAAGCTGAGAAAATTCTCAGGGTTAAAGGTTTTTAACCTAATGATGATATGACTGGGTTATCTCCAAAGGTAGTTGCAAATATGACTTGACATGGAGACAGAAGAAAGGACAAACTTTAGCTGTGTGAGAGTCAAGTAAGAGGCAAATGGATGAAAGGATTTTTAGAAGCAATAAAAATTGAATTACCCAAAAGCAGTAGGCTTGCCTCTTCCTATTAGGCTTTTTAATGTAGAAAATGCATCACTGCTTGGCTTGAGTCAAGAATGTGAAATGCTTATAGGTTCAACTTTTAGTCCAGTGAAGGAGTACTATTGTAAGAGACAATTTAAGCAGGAGGAAACTTGCCTGTTTGCAGCTGTCTTTCAGATATACTGCTAAAAGTCTTGGTGAAAGCATGAATAAGGAGGGGTGGTAGTGGTAATGATGTGATACAGTCTGCCTTTCCTCCTGACTTGCTGTACTTACATCTGTAGAAATTTGGGCTTTCACTTTTATAATTTTTATTTAGGGGAAAAAAAAAGGCAAAACCAAAGTCCACAAAAGATTTTGTAACCAGGAGTCTTCTCTAGCTGGTGTAGAGAGGGTGATGACTGTAGTCCCTGCTGTCTCTTCCTTCTACCTGCCTCTCTTTCCTGTGAGATCAATAAAATTAGAGGACCTCCAGAGGAGTTGGGATTATTGCTGTAAGATTGGGAGCAAAGGCAGGAAATCCATTGGTTTATGATGAACTGGGGGAGCACAGGCCTGATATTCACTCTTTGGACCTGTAGCTATTTTCTCTTGCTCCTGAATTAATTTTATGTGTGTTCCTAAGGTTTTTGCATGTGTACTGAATGAATTTGGCAAGAACTTTATGCTTTGATAATGCCATTTTGTCTGGTGATCTTTAAAGAGGATAAAAGTGTTGAAACAAATTGGAAAAAACTGCAAATATTTAGGGCTTCAGGAATAAAACCACATGGGCTTTGGGTCTCTTAAAGCCCTTATTACTGTCTTATCCTGAAAGTTAAAAAAAAAAACATTATATTGAAATGTTAGAGATGTAACATCAGCTTAATTGAAATGTGAAAGAAGGCATCAATGGAATGTTTTAAAATATTTAAATTGTAACCTGTCATTGACTGCATTGCAATAGACTTGCTGAGAGGTGACAAAGACAGATGTAGTGATGCTGATAGCAAAACAAATAGTGCAGACTCCTCATGAGGCACATATAGACCAGTTTTGACTCAAGGGAGGCATGTTTATCTGAGAATCCAATTGGTATCTGAGCCTACAAAGTGTGACAGGAGTATAAACCTAGACTGCATGCTGAATCTCAAACTGATAACCTTAGGTTATATGTAAATCAAACCCCACAAAAAACCTTATTGCTCTTTCTTTTTGGGTGTATATCACATAGGATCACATTTTTAACACAATTTTGTCATGTGGTGTAACTGCAATATACTACATATTGACACATCTGGTATTTTCATATCACAGATTTTCTAGCTGTTTAATGTATATGCAGATAGATATATGGATGTATTTAGTAGTGTTTTTATGACCAGAATTCTCTCTATTTTGAGATTATTTCTGATCTCTCCTTGGGCCTTTTTCTAATAGTATAATTAAAGATAGTATTCCTTCTCAATACTGTTTTACAAGGAAGTCAGAATCAGGCTCTGAGAACTACATTTTTCTCCACAGGACATTTTGCAAAAGAGTTAATTCAAATATGCAAACTTAATGTAGTCTGTTATTTTAGAAATTTAATTGACAGTTTCTTACTGTCTTGATACTGAGAAAATGATGTGCTTGTCCTTTCACAAATCCTTTTCCAGCCAGGGGAAGAACTGTGAAATAGGTCACAAAGTTTTATCAGAGAAGGTGCTTTATTTATGGCTGTGAGATGATGTTTAGTGTTTTCACCTCCAGATACTATGTAGTTCTGAAACACCTTTTATGAGTGCTCAAAGTGTTACTAATCTTGAATTAGAAAATTGTCTCAGATGAAATTTGCAGCCATTTACATTAAATAACAGATTTAACTGAGAAATAACTGAATTCATGATTTCAAATTCACTTAAACCAGCAGCCTGTTTTGTGTTTCCTGCTCTCTACAGAATTTTATCCTTACAATCTCTAGGGGAAAAAGCCCCCAACAAATCTAGGTTGGATAAATAACCTTTTCCTTTTGTTAAATCATTTCTTAATTTGTGACTGCCATCACAGAGTAGGCTTACTCAAAGCAATTTTTTTTAAAAAGCAGATACAGAGCAAGATGCTAGTAATGATTGCATCGTAAAGCAAGGAGCCATCTCTGCAAAGGAGATTGTCTATTAATGAGGGA
>NW_008676477.1:3487-11188 GCF_000695815.1 Acanthisitta chloris
GTGACATTTTGTTGCATGAAAGCACTCTAGGGTTCCTGATGACATTTCCTACTTTCTCAATAATTTAAAATCAGGCTGTGAGTAATGGTGCTGTATTTATCAACCCTATTTAGACTGCTGAACAAAAAATTGCCTGAAGTTGAGGGAAATCCTTCATGCTGACCAAAAACTATGCAAGGCCAGTTCAAGTGTAAGCATTTATAGGTCTTCACTGTGAGTATCTGGACTGACAGGCTAAGCTTCAAAATTCTTTCAATGTGCAATGATAGCAAGAACTTATCTATACTTGCTAAGAAAGTAGCTTTTATTTTCTTGAGACCTAGTCTGTTGTCACTGCCTTTCACTATGTTGATTTTTTTTTTTATTTAAAAAACCATTTTTATATATATTTATTTGGATGTGAGTTTGTTTTTATTGTCTCTAAAGTTCTAAATGCTCCAGGACTTGTTTCTCTGATAGTAATGCAATTCTTAACATAGAGACCCCAGTCAAAGAGAGAAAGGGTAAAAGTTGAGGTGTAACTACCCTTGAATGCTGAAATTCATTCCAGCCTTGTGAGACCTGTGCCAGTGTCTCAGTACCCTCACAGAAAAAAAAATTTTTGTAATATCTAACCTAAAATTCCTCTTCTTCAATTTGAACCCATTACCTCTTGTCCTATCATTGCAGTTCCTAACAAAGTCCCTCTCTGGCTCCTTGTAGGCCCTTCAGATACTGAGAAATTGCTATGAGGTCTCCATGTAGTCTTCTTTTCTCCAGGCTCAACAGCTTCAACTCCCTCAGCCTGTCTTTGTAGGGCAGATGCTCTAGTCCTCTTATAAACTTTGTGGCCTCCTCTGGACTTGCTCCAACAGTTCCATGTCCTTCTTGTGTTGAGGGGCACCAGAACTGCATGCAGTATTCCAGGTGGAGTCTCATAAGAGCAGAGTAGAGGGGAAAAATCACCTCTTTTGACATGTATATCATACATAATGAAAATAATTCTAATTACTGTGACTATTGGTAAGAACAGAGACTATAGCCATGCATTGTCCTTGCAGCTTTCCAAAAAAAGAAGCAGGTTCCAGCCTAAACCTAGTGCAAGACTCTTGCGTTGGTTTAACAGAAGAAAGAGTGGTTGAAGTTGCTGTTCTGTGTTTTTATGAATACCTCTAATGTATTATATTTTTTAGAGATGCTAACTTGTAGGCTACATCTACATAACATGAGGCACTGCCCCTGTGGAGTTTTGAATGAGGGTGCTTAGATGATCAAATGGTTAGAGATGCATCACAGCAGATAATGTTTGGGATAGATAGTGATGTTGCAAAGCAGAAAGTATTATTCAGAGGAGTGCTGCACTGATTTTGGTTTCTTGTTCTGCAGGTATGCCCTAAAAGCTTTTTAATTCTAAATAACATGTAAAATATATTTCTTTTTCTTATCAACCATGAAGCTATATATTTTTCTAGCAATTTCCATAGACTTTTCAATGAGAATTTCATCCAACAAAAGAACACTTAAATAAGAGTCCAGCTTAGCTCAGGAGATCACCAACTTTAAAAAAAACTGGTGTTTAAATAAGAGAGAATTTGGCAAATTTGCTGGAAAATAGTGCCATGGAAAGGGACCTGGGGGCCCTTGTCAATGGCAATTTGAATGAGAGTCAGCAGTGTTCCCTGGCAGCCAGGAGGGACAACTGTGTCCTGGGGTGCATCACCAGCCAGTCAAGGGAGGTGATTGTCCTGCTCCACTCTGTGCTGGTACAGCCTCACCTTGAATATTGTGTGAACCACAATATAAGAAAGGTATTAAGTTATTGGAGAGTGTCCAAAAGAGGCAATGAAGATGGTGAAGGGCCTTGTGGGGGAGCCATATGAGGAACAGCTGAGGTTATTTGGTCTCTTCAGCCTGGAGAAGAGGAGACTGAGGGGAGACCTCATCACTGTACACAACTTCCTCATGAAAGGAAGTGGAGGGACAGGCACTGACCTCTTCTCTCTGGCAACCAATGACAGGACCTGAAGGAATGGTCTGAAGTTGTGTCAGGGTGGGTTTAGGCTGGATATTAGAAAATGGTGCTTCACCCAGAGGATGTTTGGGCACTGGAATAGGCTCCCCAGGGAAGGTGTCACAGCCCCAAGCCTGACAGAGCTCAGGAGGTGTTTGGTCAATGCTCTCAGGCACAGGGTGTGATTCTCAGGGATGTCCTGTGTAGGGCCAAGAGCTGGACTAGATGATCCTCAAGAGTCCCTTCCATCTCTGATTGTTCTCTGATTCTGTGAAATGGTGTTGGTAGCAATATGAGAATGAAAATAAAATAGACCTTTCTGATGGGTGGAAATAATTTCTTTTAATAAGATTTAATTTTTAAAAGTAAATGCATTCCTGTAACTAAAGCTCTGTTGACTTTACTTGAGCTAGATCATATTAACATAAATGTTCTATATTCATGTGAAACTTCTTAATGCAGCGTTAGGACTGAAAATGAACTTTGTATAATCTAGTGTTAAGATGGAACATGCATCTATTCCTCACATTATGCTTCTCTATAACTTTAGAAATTCACAGACAATAACATACTCTTACAATTACAAACAGTTCAATGCTATTTTTCAAACTTGATTTGATCTCAGGTTTAATGGAGGTCACAGTATGAATATTTATTCCATTCAAGGAAAAGAGCCTTTAGCTGGAGTCTTGTGTAGGAAGATGTGAACTCTAAAACGAGTTTCTACTATTAGTAATGAAGTAGATACCACTGTTAAGTCTTTCATGCATCATGTAAGTGTGGATAGTCTGATTTATTTGGTTTTATTGGTATCCAAAGAGGAAAGTGAAGCTTTGCTTTTCTTATAAAACCTTGTGTGTTCATTCAAGGCTTGTCTTTGTTCTAGAAGTCTTGGGCTTTGATACTTAGACACAGTTTTAACATCTTGAATGTTCCTGTCTGGAGCCTGACCATTGTGGCTAAACCCATGTGACCCTGAGGCTATTGGATTGACTTTGTCCAACGGGAAGTTGGGGGAGTTATGTTACAGAAGCTGCTATATTGATTTAGATTATTTGGCTCTGGCCCATGTCTTAAAGATCTGTAAAAAAACCAGATCCGTGTTTGTTTATAACACTTACCTCTGTAAAAAGATGTACTTTTCCCCTTAGGATGTGTTTTTAGGCTTTCTTGCACAAATGATTTGATGATTCTAAGAAAATGTTGAAACTAAAGACTATTGTAGATGCAGGTTGCTTTGGGACTTTAGCATGTGGAAGTAGTAGGAAGTGAGGGAACAGTTTCAAAATCTGAGCCTGTATATAGACTGAAATTATTAGTTTCTTTTTATGGTCTAATGATTTCAGTGTAATCCAATTTGGAGATGCTCAAAATAACCCCCTTAAGATTAGGTTTTGTATCATGAGAATTATACTTGCATAATTATTATTATTTCGTAAGCGAAATACACTGACTTCAAAATGAGAAATGAGTTAATGTATTACTGAGGCTTCCTGAAGTGCATATCTGAGTCAGTTACAGTAAATTCATTTTATGCTTGAGCATTTAATACACCTAAATATTTCCTGCTAACATTCCAGAAGTTAGCAACTAATACAAGATAGGGCTTTATTTATTTATTTATTTGGCTTTGAGCTGATTTGTGATTAGTAAGAATAAAAAGAAAGGGAAGAAATGTAAATTTGTGTAACTCCTGCTGATTACCACTGTTACAGTAATAACTTTCATAGGTGAGCAAAATCATCTGCAAATGTAGAATCACAAGATTTCTTTTGTGTGGAGTTAAGAGGGTTTGTCAAAGGACCTGCAGTTGTCAGCCCCCCCAGAGGGAATAGAAGAGATGCAAATCTAGGAAGTGTGATGGGCCACAGCCCATCAACAGTTCAGAAAATGTTTCTGTGACCATTTGTTTTAAACATCTTAATTTTTAAGAGATTTATCATCCAATATTGTTGAATATTCCTGAGTATTAGATTAACTGGAAGAAATCCAGGTGATTTCTTGGCGTTACCACTTGCTAATTGCAATCATACTTTGTGTTGTACTATGCCAATTGACTTCTCAATCTCAGTGTGGGCAGAAGGTAATGATAAAAAGTTGGGTTTTTTTTCCCTCCCTCTCTGAGATCAGAAAATGTGAATTAAACCCCTTTATGCATTAGAATGCCTCATGACCTTGTGGTCGTGTCCCTGTTCTAGTAAAATATACAAACAGCCTTGAGGAAAAAGCAATAAATATGTTGCTGAGAAAGGCACAGAAAAGCCACAGGGTGCCAAGTATGAATGCTCCAATGCTAATTAAGACAGTCATGCAGATCTGGAAACAGCTAAAGATAAGATTGTGCCTTTCCATCACTGCCACTAAATAGAGGCTATTTTTGCGCATTATAATCAAGTCATCAAATCTGTGTATCTAGAAGAGGAATGAAATTTGTGCTCTAAAAGTACAAATTCATAAGAATTATGGTTCTTTTGAAGATGCAGTTCTCTGCTTACTGTCAGGAGGATCTTTCCAATCTTGAGAGACCAGTGTGATTCCAAATATTCACATAATTCCCTTTAACTTAATAATAAGTTAGAATGGGAGTTGACAAAGATGAGGGGACAGGAAGAGAGCTGGGCCTGTTTAGCATCAGGAAGAGGGAACCTCATCAATGTTTTTAAGTATCTGAAGGGAAGGTGTCAAAAGGATGGAATCTGGCTCTGTTCAGTGCTGCCAAGCAGAGCAATGGGCAGAAACTGATACACAGGATGCTCCAGCTGAATATGAGGAAGAATTTTTTTACTGTTCATGTGACCACAGGCTGGAACAGATTGTCCAGAAAGGTAGTCAAGTGTCCCTCTCTGGAAATATTCAAGAGCCTTCTAGAGGCAATTCTGTGCCATGTGCTCTGGGATAACCTTGCTTGACCAGGTGACCCACTGTGGTCCCTTCCAACCTTACCCGTTCTGTGACGAGGAAAAGGAAAACAAAACCAGAAGCAGAACTCCTAACTTACACATCTGTATGTTTTTTTGGTGGTGCCTTTTGGCCACTTTTGTCTAATTCTCTGTAGAATATTTGGGAGTTACATCTTATGGAAGCATCTGCTCAGTGGGCTAAACAGGGAAGGTTTTCAGTACCTTCTATGTGGATACAATATCAGTTAAGGACCAGTATAGCACAGATGGCTTGATTCATTTTATAAAGGAGCAAAGTGAGCATTCTTAAAATATTTGGGTTTTTTAACATGGTTTTGCTATGACAGCTGTTCAAAGGCTCCTTTTGAAAATGGCAGGTCAATGAATCACCCTGAAATTCCAAATTTAAATTTGCTATTTCTGTTTGTTATGATTGGCTCATGCTGCTTTTCTGGGAGTACATGGGCTATTCTTTTCAGTCATTAATATTCTGAACTACAACAACAGCATCTCATTAAGAGTATTAGATAGTTTTGACTCTATTGGCAACGCCTTAACGAGTTCTGTCTTGTCAGTTGGGACTGTCTGTTATACTACATTAAGTTTTGATCCAGGCAGTTTTTGTTCCTTGTTCAACTCCAGAGGACTAAGATCATACTTATGCAGCTTGCTCAACTACGAAGAAAATTCTAGTATAACTGATTTATTTTTTTTCTGGCTGCCAAAATTATTTGTTGTATAAACAACCTCACCATTTGCATAATAACCTTATCATTTGGTATCAGGAAATGAGTATGTACTGTCAAGTACTTTGGATCTTATATGCTTAAAGGGGATCATCATTGCAAAAGTGCTGAGGAATTACCAGCATCTATCTTCTGGAAAGCAAACATGAGTTAAAATAACCAGTGCCACCTGCAAGGCCCTTTTAACTTATTTGAAAACTGTAAGCTACTTATTTTAACATCAATAAGAACATAATGAAAGATTAGATGAAAGGTAGCTTGTAAAGAAAGTGAGCACTATGGTCTGATTTCAGAATGTGAAAATGTCTCACATGTGCTGCTCCTTTGAAGGATTATGAAAAAGGTGCTGTACACTTTCAGGAATGTCCAACTTAAAAATTAGACTTTTAGAAGCTGCAGCCTGTTCTTTATTTAG
The DNA here is from genome assembly GCF_000695815.1 of Acanthisitta chloris. Lineage (NCBI taxonomy): Eukaryota > Metazoa > Chordata > Aves > Passeriformes > Acanthisittidae > Acanthisitta > Acanthisitta chloris. The sequence goes on from NW_008676477.1 coordinate 9,539, forward strand.
ATTGAAGCCATTTGATTTATTTATGGGCCAAAATGGTCCTTTGACTTCTCTGTTTCAGGTACAGAAACATAGACTAATTTAACTTGAAAAGGATCTGTGGAGATTGCTCTGAACCTCATCAAACATGAGGTTGAGATCCTCAAAATTCAGTGGGACAATCTGAGGGTTGTCCAGAGCAATTCTGATTATTTCCAAGAATAGACATTCCATAACCCCTCTGTGCAAAATATCTCAATACTTGACCATTGCCGTGCTGAAATTTCTGTATCTAAACAATATCCCTTTTTGTAACTTGCCTGTTTCTATGCACTTTGCAGAAGAGTCTGGGTTCATCTTCTCTATACCATCCATTAGGTAATTGTTATCAAATTGCATCTTAAAAATAAATACATAAAATTTAGATATAAATATATATAAAAACCATATGGCTCATACAGGTGGGAAAAAAATCCACATACAAAGCAGAACACACACAATTAACACAAGATACAACTAAGGCAGACAGCATCTCATCTTTTGGAATAGCCACTCTTGAGCATGACCAAACTCATTTTGCAACTAAAGGCATGTGTTGGTTCTACTGCTATGTTTACCTATATGAACAAAAAACCTAAATCACCTGGTAACCCCCAGCCTAACCTGGATACAAATAAATAAACATTAATGCTTACAGAAGAGGTGACTGTCTCTAAGTTTTAGGTATGGAAAAATGTACAAGTATTTCTTCATTATTGGTAAGGGCCCTAGCAAGCTTAATTTTAGAATGTACTTAACTGGCTTTCACCTGCAGTGAGGTTTATCTGCTATATGCTGGAGGACTGTGGTGTTGTATTGGAAGTGGAGCTCAAAGTAGGGATTTTTGTCAGGTCTAAAAAATTGGAAAACTGACTGTAATGTTCAAAATAGGAAAAACCCCATGGTTTTATCTTTCTTTGAAAGTATAAGGTTCTGTTGCTTCTTATAATCTGTAAGAGATATAAAGAAGGAAGTACAGGATGTTTGAACTGTTATGTAGTTGTAAGTATAATGAACATGTACTGTTTCAATACTGTGAACTCTATTATAATACTCCTTCAGTTGCACTTTGAATAATAATCTCATCTCACAGAACAGATACTGTACGTCAAGCCAAATTTTATCATAATTTAGAGCCCTCAGGACTTCTGTGACTTCAGCTCCTGCAATCTTCTTTCTGTTCCTTTATATTTGTTACTTGAATTCTTGATTCATATTATGATCATGCCTATTTTTAGTACAGGTTGAATAGTTTGAGTGGGTTATGCTCAGTAATGTACAGTATTCCTTGTATATAATTTTCTGAAGTCAAACTCACTTTGAGATTTATTGTGCTTGCAAGTAGATGCTTTTTCTTTCAGATTACTTGGGTTTAGTCTCAATTATTAAAATACATTCATTGTTTCATAACAAATATAAAGCACACCATGGTTTGTTCTCTTGTATAAAGCATTTTCCATTGACTTTTCTGACAGATTCCTCTGGCTGCTCTCTGAGTTTAAACCTTTTCTGACAATTCCTCTGTAAACTGTAAGCCAAAATGTTGCTGAGAGCTGAGACATCCTTAGGAGTTAGCTGGATCTTGTTCTGCCTTGTGTGTGTTTCTCTTTGATCTTTGGACAGTGACATTAAACA
>NW_008676477.1:11219-13556 GCF_000695815.1 Acanthisitta chloris
ATTTAAAATACAAGTGAATAAGCATCCAAAATACATGAAGCTGTTCTAGGTAAATTGAACAAGTCTGCTGTTAGCATCAGCACTGGAACTTGCCACAGTAAAATATGAACCTCTTGGGCTAGTAGCACCTTGACCTTACTGTGTGTTAGTACACAACTGGGTTCTTGTCCCTGTGTGCTTGAGATTTTCTGCAGGCATTGGCATGAAACATGAGCTCAGACTTAGTATGAGGGTACCATAAAGGCTGTCTCACTTTCTGTGTCTGAGAACTCACCAGCTATGCACCTTGCAGATGAAGCATAAAAGTAATGTGAAGGTTGGGAGGGAATTACTGCAAATGAAAGAAAGAAAAAGAATTTCTTCTGAACCTAAAGTTTGCCAATTGAGATATCATGCATTGAAAAGCAGGAAGGAAGAGTAACTCACAGGAGTGGAGTAGTAAAGCATAAAAAATTAATTATTGGAAGGTTCATAGCTATGATCATGAATAAATGGTAATTAATAAGGATACTGGGGAGCATCTGACTTGAAGGTCAGGCTGACATATGCTATAACACATACATCAGTAATCATATTGCTCTTTCTGGTTTCTGTGGAGATGACTGGATTCTGAAAAATAAATGCTTTTTTTAAGTTCATTGGAATATGCTATATTGTTGAAAGTAAAAAGTGCTATGAAAAACAGTAAGAGACCACGTACTGAATATAGAACATGAGGAGGAGACAGGGAGAAAGGCACAGATGCATTCCTTAAGGTCGAATACTTCATAAATCATGAAGTAGAAATACATGTAGAAATACATCAGTTTGAGAGATCAGTCCACTATCATGCTGGTGACACTGTTCCCCATGCAGTCAGTTCATGTTCTGCCATGTGTACAATTCTGCAGTTGATAATTTCTCTCCTGCATGGGACATGAACCTCCTGTGACTTTGAAAAACTAGGAAACAAGTCTTGCACATGCTCTTTACAAAACACTTCATGTAATACGAAGTGAATTTCTAGCGTGGGGATAGCTGTGAAATTGGAGCTGACAACAGACGTTCCCTGGTAGGAAAAACTGTATCATTAATGCTCTGCAAACCTTTCCAAAGTGATGTACAAAGTAATAGGGAAGCTTTATTGGTAATGCTGGTGCCAGGTGCTCTTGCTGAAATGGTAAAAGGCTAATAAAAGGCTTTATGAAGTCCTGGTTATAATTCATCTGCACATAACAAAGCTGAAGGGAAGACATTTTTTCCTTTGGAATTTGAGCCCAATATGTTGCTCTAACAGATCAAAGCCATTTGAGTTTACACTGTAGGGATAATCTTTCTGATACAAGAGATCTGCTGTGACATTAGGCAGCATTAGTTTGTGTGATGTGAGCTGTGGCAGTAGCTGTCTGACAACTTCTTGGATTTTTGCTTTTTTTTTCATGTTCCAGCAGTTACAGGATATGACTGCAGGCATGTGATATAGATTTTTGCTGTCTCTGTTGCCAGGAGCAATGTTATACAATGCCTTTTTACAAGCATGCAGTCTGTAACATCAGCAATGTTACCATGGCATGTCAGTGTTGTCCTGTGTGTGCACTGCTCATGTCCTAAAGCATTGTAGAGAAGAAAAAGCAAACTATGATTAGTGTTATTAATAAATTGGAATAGTTCAAGTGTCAGCTCCTGTGGAAGACTAGTCCATCTTTATTAATGGACTTGTCTCCAGATCAGATTTCCTTGGCTGGAGAGGCAATGGGTATGCTCTTAGCTGCTCACAGTGGAGCCAGGAGAAATTGGACCATCTTATGTGGCTTGGGCACCATACAGTAATTTCTTAGCTTGTGGTAGAAGGTCACAAATCCTAGCCTTGCCCCAAAAGACACCAATAGTTCATGTTCTGTCTAGCTAATCCAGTTTCCTCCATCTAACCCTGCCACACTGCATAAAATTACAAGCTCCAAGGAATAACCATGGAAAAGAGACTGTAGCTCTATCTTTCTTGGCCTTTTCCCAAACAGCACTGAAGTCAAAGTACCTGAGGAGCTGTGGAGCTTCTCTTGTTTGAGTTTAAATTGTCTGGCTTTGATCACAGTAGTAGATTTGTTGTTCTAATATTGTAGGTTCAGAAATGCAATATGGTGGTTTTTTTTCATTTAACATTACTGCATGTTGGGAGGAGGGAAGATGAGGTAATTTTGACTCCACTGCCTGCTGCTTTCAGGTCCTGTTAAGAAATAGTCACTTCATGGAAAACTCCATGCTGAGTACTTAAAATTAATAGCAACCAGCTGCTTGTGTTTCTTAAAAAAAGTCAAGTGTAATAAGTGCCTGTTCATGTAAATTGATGTGAGCAGGAAT
>NW_008676477.1:13574-48671 GCF_000695815.1 Acanthisitta chloris
TTCCTGCTCTCATTTATTTAGTTGCACTTTCCTTTGTATTGACTCTGCTCAGAGGTAGTATCAACTTAGCTGCTTTGAGTTATCAATGATTTTTGAGTGTAAACATTTTTTTAGATGTTTAGTTAGACTCTGTTCAAATGACAGTCTTACAAGTGAAGGAAAAGCTGTTTTTGTAAGGAAAGGTGGTGTACAATGCTGTCGATTTCAGCCCTGTCATTACAATTGGTTTCCTAGCAAAATATTTTTCATAAAGGAAACCAATTCCTTTAAATAAGGGCTCAGAAGGCTCTTCTGAGCTAAAACCAGGAGTGTTAAAGCAATAGCATTTATTTTTAGTCAGGATTAAAGAGAAATCTAGACAAAAGAACTTTTCTGAATCAACATGTGATTTTTAAAAGAAAATCATGAAATCCTCTCTTTGGAACACATTGTTTGGTATATATTACATTTCAGTGGGCTGTCCATCCAGGAAGGAGAAATAGCATGTGCTCCCAGGGCAGCCCCTTCTGTACCTCACTAGGAAGCTTGTGGGAGGACTGAGGTAGTTCACGTTGATTATTCTTGTTGAGGTTAAACAGGAAAGTGATTTCCAACTATTAACGAAGAAATGCATAGAGAATTCATAGAGAGATCTTATAGAAACAATGGACTTAAGTACTGGATTTTAATTGTAATATATAATAAGACTATTTCAAAATTGGTTCTAAGTTGTCAGTTGAGTAACACTTCAGACTTGAAGCTTCTGTGAAGTGTTGTGGTGACAGCAGGCGCTGAATTTTCTGCAGCAAGGAGATCTGAATTGCTATATCAGGTTTGCTTTTGGTGTTGGTTGTGGGAGTAGCTGTGGACATTTACAATGCAAATGAGAAAGGACTTCTTTCACTTTAGTCTTAGTAGCCATAAGCAGCTTTCACATTGGAAGATGGAAAAATCATAGAGGTCTATATATTGTAGTCCAAGGATTTATCTTTTCACTGGTCGACTGATAGTTTACTGAGGTACTTAATTTTCTATAAAATTAAACATACAGTTCCTTAATCTAAAGCCATTGCCTACCCTTTATTGAAAGAACATTTCCTTGTTTTCTTAACGCTTCTGGAACATTCATAGGTCTGATTTTAAAAAGAATCTACCTCTGCATTTGGGAATGTGATTCCATTTGTCTTTTGTTTTGTTTCACATTGACTATACAGTAGCTGTTTGGCTGTTTAAAAAAAAATTGAAGCACTATACAATGAAAAAAAGGAGGGAAAAATATAGACATGATTGACTTGAAGTGCACATCACCCTGATCCCAACAGGAGTGGGGAGTTGTCTCTGGTTTTGAGAACTTTCAGTACCAATGGTGGGAGTGAGCTTTATAACAATTTAACTAATTCACAGATCAGTTTTGAGACAGAATAAGCAGCATGACAGAAGTATGTCTTCTGGAGAGAGTTATATATTGGCAAAGTAGTGACTGCACAGAAGAGGTGAGAACTGCATCATTCACAGAGGACATGAGGATGGAGCAGAGATTTTATGAGAAACTGATTACAAGGAGAAACTCTGGCAGAATGGAAGGAAGAGCATAATTGTAGCTATATTTTCCCTTTAGAACTTCAGGATGCTCTCATCTAAATATTGGGGTTGAAGAAATGTAACTTCTATTAAAATTCACCAAAAATAGGTCTTGGGAGGATTTTGAATGAGTGTGTGTGGGGGGGAGGGGGGTGGCATATTGGAGTGTGAAGGGTGTATTCTTTATTTTTTTTTTTTTTTAGAGTGGGCAGGATGGAGGAAGTGTGGAAAAAGTAGCAGGAAAAGGAGGCAAACAGACATTTATGACTAAGTTGTTGAGACAGGAGGCAGGGTCCAAGGGATAATTTAGTATGGTAAACCTTTAAGACCAGATCTGTTCTGATATGGTAATGTGGAGCCAAAGTACTGTAGAGATTTGAACAAAGAAAGAGATCAAACAGATGTTTATTAGAGTTTCCAGAAAGTAATGTTGTGAGTACTGAGCTGAAGTTTTAATGTTTAGAATGTGGATGAATGCTAAAAACCATAGGATGAAGAAAACTGCCAGATATCCTTTATGCAGGTAAAAATTTAGTGAATGAGATATGAGTGAAAGTGTGAGGCTTTGTTGTGCTGCAGAATTAAATAATGGGGAGACTGGCAGTTTTGCTGAAAGGAGTGTAACAATTCAGAAGTGCTGATGCTCACATCAGCACTTCTGAATTGTTACACTCCTTTTAGCAAAAGGATCAAGAGGTCTACTTTGTCCCTACTAAATTTTAGCTTGCCATCAGGAGTGTAACAGAAGTGCTGATGCTCACATCAGCACTTCTGAATTGTTACACTCCTTTTAGCAAAAGGATCAAGAGGTCTACTTTGTCCCTACTAAATTTTAGCTTGCCATCACTCATCCAAGATGTGTTAGCTGACAAAGAGAGCAGATAAACTAATAAGTGTGAAAGCATCAAAAATCTAAGGAGTAAAGCAGATGGGAGACTGTCAAATAATAACACAGTCTCACATCAGCACTTCTGAATTGTTACACTCCTTTTAGCAAAAGGATCAAGAGGTCTACTTTGTCCCTACTAAATTTTAGCTTGCCATCACTCATCCAAGATGTGTTAGCTGACAAAGAGAGCAGATAAACTAATAAGTGTGAAAGCATCAAAAATCTAAGGAGTAAAGCAGATGGGAGACTGTCAAATAATAACACAGTAGGTGAGAAACAGCAAAGTTGCAAGTTCTTAGGACAGAGACATAGCAAAAGCTGAATCTCAAATATTTTGCTGCCCAGCAGCTGTTGTCACCTACCTCTTTTCACATCACAGTGCAAGCTGTTCATTCCTTGCCTTGTGTTGTGTGTGGTATTGTGAATCCTTCACCCAAGTACAGGAAAGATGAATCTATCTTCTATCTTGTGTTGTATTAAGATTAATACTGTGCTTGAAATGCAATTTAGTTACACTAATAGGACTATTCTGCTTTATAGTCCTCTGAAACCAACAAAAATTGGGCATCCTTAGTAACATCTTGGCACATATGCTTCACTCTGCCCCTATCTTGTTCGTGAGGACTACTGATGGAAAAGAGAAATTTAAATATCTGTTCTGCCTGAGTCTGGATACAAGATGTTTTGTCAAATGTCATCTGGGAGTGCTGTGGTACAGACACATCAGCTTTGAATTTGGTAGAGATCACTGGCATGCTTCAGAAAAGCCACTCAGCAGATGGTAAATTCAAACAACTTCTGGCCCCTAACAAGGTGGGATGGCTTGAAATTACTGAACCGAATATTACAAGAAATATTTTACCATTATCCAGTCTGAATCAATATTTCATAGTAGCACAACTTGCATTTCTGGGCAGAACCTGTATTAGTTCTGAGGTGACCAATGCACAAAACAGCTCCTGTGGTTTGCTTGGGCTGTGGTCAGAAGAAACTAATTACTTGCAATGTTTTTTGGGGTGTTTTTTTTTTTGTACTTTCTTTTTTTGCTTGTTCCCATGGTTTCTGTTAGCTGTTCAGAAGACTGTTTACAATAGGGTTTTTTTTTGTTTGTTTTGGGTTTTTTTTGTTTGTTTTGGGTTTTTTGTTTGTTTTGGGGTTTTTTGTTTGTTTTGGGGTTTTTTGTTTGGGTTTTTTTGTGTTTTATTGTGGCTATGCTTTTTTTTGTTTGTTTTGGTCCGAGGTTTTTTTGTTTGGTTGCTTTTAGTTTGTATGTTAGTTGTTTTGTTTTTTTTCCCAACCATGCAAATACATAAATCTACATGGGGATTTGAATTACCTATTCTAAATTGTCTAGCATCAGACAGGAGGGAGACTATTCTTCTCTCTGCTTGATGGAAGTCCTTCCTCTCATGCCTGATCTTTATTTGGTTTTGTTGCTGTTGTTTATTTTTATGATTACTACTTACCATAGTCAACAGTTAATTTTTCATTTGTGTGTAAGTGCTTGTATGAAAAGTAAAGGTTTGGAAGTTAGGTACATGTTTCCTGCTCTTAATGCTCTGTCATTGTGTTGTGAAAAGGCAATGAAAAATCTTGGAAGAAGAGTGTGAAGCTAATTGTGGGATGCAACATCTGGATGCTGTAGGACAGCTGGGAACAGGAGGCCTGACATTTTATCTGGGTTCCTGTGTACTTTACTTCTCTTGGAGACTTGACCCTGTATAGCCCTTGTACAAAAATAGGTTTAAAAGCCAGAAGCTGTCAATCAGTTCTACATAACACTTGAAAGGTCAAATTGGAACCTGTACTTATAGAATAAGGGGTCCCAACTCTACTTGTGCAGAAAATAGTTCCAAATAATACTTAAATTTCCTTAAACCTACTTTGTTGGTTTTTTTTTTTTTCCTGAAATATTGAATCATGAATATCTGGGCAGGGAATCAAGCACCTGGCAGTGGTAGGTGCTTAATTTGTCCACATTTCTTAAAAACGACATCCTGGAATGAAGGAAAAACTTGGAAAGGCAGAAATTTTTCTTTTCAGGAACACCAGCTCTCTGAGCTGTTTTGAGACACTGCTGGAAGTGCTTAAGGGGCTGTGGTGTCATGCAGTGACCTATAAGAAGGGAAACATGTTCTGAATGAAAATAAACATAAATGTCGATGCTGATAAATAGAATTAAGGCTTGTTTGCAAACACATGGGAATGTATGGTTATATATATTAAAAATACACTTGCATGTGGAGAGACATAGTGAACATAGAAAGGAATGTGAAGAGTTGTATGAAGAAGCATTAAGAATTGTACAAAGGTCTTGACATCTAAGTTATTAATAAAAAAACATGATTAAGTAGTAGAAGATGTTTAGATTATTCAGTTAAAAGAGTAAAAAAATTTAGTCTGCAATAACCTTTAGCACATCTGCTTCCTTGTACTTTTGGGACAAAGGCCTTTATTTACAGTTACAGGCTGCAACAGAGAGAATGAATAATAGTACTTTATTTATACTGAGTTATTTTTCCTAGTCATTTTCCATGAAATAATTCATCTATGGAGACAGAGAAAGCAGTGCAAAATGCAATTGAATCAAATAAGTGAAACATGCAATGCTTTGACAGCTGATCAAATCAGCTTTCAGGGGTGCTGAGGAATCATTGCTTTAGGTGGAAGAGAACAACAGGAGTTTGTAAGGACCTCAATCTCAGGAGGTAAAATTAGGATGCTAAATTGGTAGAAGGTAGCAGAGTAGCAAAGTTTAAAAGTTCCACGTTACTGAAATAATTTCCATTTCACTTTCATTATAATTGGAAAAGTCCATTTCAATAATGGAGTTTTGTTTCTTTTAAAAAAGTACCTAAATCTCTACATAAGGCTTTCAGTTGCAATAGTGTCCACTTGAGTAATTAGACAATTAGAGAAGGAAAGCTTTGTGGTCAAACCAAGACGTTCTAAGTGCTTCTTGAAGATGAAATATCTTCTTAGGTGCATGTGTAATTAGGGAGGTTTTTTTAATGCTGAAGGAAAAGTAGTATTTGTACAATGACAGTAGTTATTTAGAACTTTCTAGTCAGTTCTGCAGTTATTGTTCAAGGATGCAATCTACATGTTCTCATGGCTTTCTTCCTTTCCTTGGCAAATAATTTTCAGCAGAGGTGAATAGTAGGGACTCTGCAGAGATCCAAACATACAATTATTTTCCATGAAGGCTGCACATCTTTCTTGAGCTTGTCTAACTGGAAAATTTTTCTGAAGTTTGCCTAGCTACCACTTCTCCATGTGGTGGACAGAAGGGCCACGGTGAGAAAAATACACACATTTAAGGATGTAAGATAATAGAACCACCACAATGTGGAGTTTGTAAAATGCTAGAAAATTTCACTAGGAAATTTCAAGTGAAGAACTGCTGAGAAAATATTCTTGCCTTGAAAATAACACGAATGCAAGCCCGCAAGTTGTGAGTTCTCAGGTACTGAAAAAAAATGAATTATGCTTTATTTTATGGGAGAAAGATGAGTTAGGGATATTCCATACCATGAGACATCATGCTCAGTATGTAAGGTGGGGAGAAGACAGAGGAAGGGATGTTTGGAGTGATGGAGTTTGTCTTCCCAAGCAATGGTTACATGTGATGGGCTCTGCTCTCCTGGGGATGGCTGAACACCTCCTGCCCATGGGAAACAGTGAATTAATTTCTTTTTTTTTGTTTTGTCTGCACATGCAGCTTTTGCTTTTCTTATTAAACTCCCTTTATCTCATCCCATGAGTTTTCTAGCTTTCACCCTTGTGATTCTCTCCCCCATCCCATTGGTGGGGGAGTCAATGAGCAGCTGTGTGGCTGGGGTTAAACCACAACATACTGTTCCCAATTTTTTTCACTAAAGTGTTGTAGCTGCTTATGATGGAAAGCTTTCAAAGATGTTTATTTCAAAGTTGCTTAGACTCTGTGTCTTGGGGGCATGGGGATGGAAAACGGACGAGTTCTGTATCTCCAGCATGGAGCAAAAGGTTTAGAATATGAAATTTATTTTTTTTCCCCCCTGGGGTTTTCTGAGATGTGAGCAGATGGGACTTTGATATGAAGTGTAAGGCCAATGACAAAAGATTGGAAATCACACCATCAAAAAATTTTAAGCAGTAGGTTCTAAATTTTTATCACTTGCTATAGTTAATTAACCTTTAAAAGCTGATCATGTAGAGAAAGCCTGGGGTTTGGTTTCTGTGGGAACACTTTTTAGTAGTAATGAGCACCTGAGGATTCTTTTCTCTCCCAGAGTGAACATGACATTTCAATTCTCACAAATGTGTGTGTGATGCCAGCACCTTTCAGTGTTTTAAGCATAACAAGAAAGCTTGGTATTTTCTGTATAGATGCAGAAAGGGCAGTGATTTTCTTTTGCTTAGGCTGGATGTGATTCCACTCAAGAATTAGTCCCATGAATAGCAGTCATTTTCAGAAGTGTTGCTGGGAACCTTTTGCTGACATTTTGCCATCAGCAGGAGCAAAAATGAAGGCTTATAATCACGACTTCACCTTTGCTTAGATTTATCCAACTGGATCTTTGCTTAGATTTATCCAACTGGATATGCTTGCATTTTTGAAGCCATTCGAAAATACTCTCTTCTTTCAAACAACTTGAATTGGCTAAAATAGGCATAAAAATAATGGCAAAAGAACACAATTTTAGGATCTTGACTCAAGTTGCTTGAGATGGTGCAGAAGAGTCAACTATTCCAGCTGTATATGTAGCATGAGCCAGATCCTGCAAATGTTTTGCATGAACTTGACTTTTCTTTAAAAAAATGCCATGAAGGTGGAAAAAACAGTTAATAAAATGCTTGAAAGTGGTTTTGAAATACATTTTAGTGTGAAGTGCTTACAGTTTAAGAAAGTTGTGGGGTTTTGTTTGTATGACTGAACATAGTGTTAAACAGAGAAGTGTAAGGAAAAGACTCCAAATACTTTCACTAAGGAGAGGAGTAAAACTCTATATCATGAACTTACTGGTGTTTGGCAGTTTCTCAGTGTGATTAAAACAGGCATTTTTATTTTTAATGGAAAGCCACAATCTAGTGTAGCTACTGTGTTAAGAGTTAGGAGTTGCCTGTGGGTCAGTTTTCCTGTTCTTAGTGCTTCATGTTTCTCCCCATTGTGCCATTTTTCTTTCCAAATGCTGAAGCCCAGCTGGAGCTGAAAGAATTGAATTATGGTAGCAGCTTCAGAGTAGCAGCCAAAATATTCTCTGCAGTCAGAGGAGGTTTTTGATGCACCTGGCTTCTTCACTGTTTAAAAACACCTACTCTTTCTCAGCTTTTAAATTAACAGCAGCGAAAGCTGACGTGAAGGAGTGTGAGAGTTTGGGGAGGCTTCTTCTGGTGTCTGAATAAGCATCTCTAATCTTGGCAACTACTTCTCATTTCTGATAACTTTTTGCAAGAAAGACTGTTGAAAAGAGGGAACCCCTGTGGTAAATCACCGAGGAATATCCCTCACACAGATTCAGTCTGACGTCAAAAGCAAATAAAATATATGTTAATGCTGCTGAAGGGTGTAAAGCTCTCTTCTCACTTTAATTCTGTAAATACTACCCGAGGAAACATAGGAGAGGGTGACTACTAGATGTGTGTTTGGTAGCTGCAATAGGCACAAACAGCTGGCAGGACAGAGTAACAGCCTGGCCACACTGCAAATGTCATGACTAGTGCCACCAGAGCTGAGATAATGACAGGGCTATCAATATTGGCAGCAGCCCAGACAGAATTAGTAGCTCAAGAATTGCTGCCTTCTGGTCTAGTGATCTTGTAATAGTACTCACTTATTTTTAGATCAGCCATCATAAGGCTTTTGCACAATCTAGATTATTTTATCGAGTAGAAACAGAGGAAGTATGAATAGTTAAATCCTCGAGGTTTTTCTGACTTTTCTAAAGATTCCTTCTTATGTAGATACTGTGCTTTGAAAGCTTTATTTTTCATTGGATGTGTACAGTTATTTCAGTCTGAAGATGCCTGTTGGAGGCCCTTTTGGTTACCAAAGTAGCATTTTGTGCACATCTCTCAGTGATATACGTGTCAGTGCAGCAGCTTATTTAGGATGTTGGCAGCAATATTATTTTGCATTTAGGAAATTGGATCTTGTCATATAGATGACTTTTCTGAACTTTATGTAAAACAAAGTGTGTGTTTTGCATCTGGGCTTGTGCTTTTTGCATACTGAATCACTTCCTTCGGATTTCCAAGGGAATTTCTACTTCTAAGTACAAGGCTATTTTCTCAGATTAAAAAAAAATGCAGAAGATGATAAACTTATCTGACAAATTCTTTGGACAGCTCTTAAGTGAAAGATGCCAGAAAAGAAGCACATCAGATGAGGAACAAAGATTTTCCTTAGGAAGCCCTTGAAGGCCTTTACAGCACTGAGGAACATCATCCTTTGTAGGCTTTCTGGTGCTGATTTTATCAGGTACTGGTTGACAATGACAGAGTGCCAATAAAAACACTCCTCAGTTTCCCATCTGTATGTCTGTGTGTCCATCCATGACTTGCAGAGTATGTGGGTTTTTTTCTGCTTTGTGTTTCTGTGTCAGAATCTATTTTATGCTGTATTCCAGATCCTGCTTCTAAAAGAAGCTGTTTCCTGAAATTGCCTTGTGTGTGCTACAAGGTGTTGGTGATGAAGTGATGTGCTTTTCCCCTCATGTCCTATTATATTAACATATCACCTCTGATCATGTGGCTGTTCATAGTAGCAGAGCATTCTTGCAAAATTGCTGCAGTAGGGAGAATTTTGTGGCCCCTTCTGCAGATGCAGGGCTATACCTGAGAGGGGTTGAAAATGGTACCTTACTGGCTTAGTATTGTAGGCAATAATCTTTCTTGTCTCTAACTTGCCACAGCCTTGGGTTATACATTTTCTATTACTGCACTGTCACTTTGAGTCGAGGATGGGGAATAGGTAGAAAATCAGAAATACTGATGATGGAAGTCCTGTTATTGCTTCAAGACTGTCAGGGTGAGTTTCCTGCATCCTGTTCTAGAGTTCAGTGTTTTTATTTTCCTCCTCAGGATTTCTGAGCAATTTTTCTATCTATAGCACAAGATCAAGAGACTGTCCTAAGTTGAACAAGATAGGTGTGTTTGGTCCAGTATGGTGTGTTTTCTTATCCACATCATATGTGAAACTATTTGTCTCTTTATCCTGTTTTTGCCTGAGTTGGCACATAATTCTGGAAACAGCAGAGGTGAATGACCTAAAGTTCAGCTCCAGGATATCTAGATAGTGCCTGTTTCAGTGTGTGCATGAAGCTGAGTGAGTAATGATGGAAGAAGCTGATCTCCTGCTAGCACCTTCTTTTCTCTTCTGCTTCATGCAGAAAGTGGATTAGAGTGGGAGGGAATCTTACTGTGGCTCTCTAACATGTGTTTCCCTAATTTTAAAGGTATTAAGGATATGGTTTGCTCTTTTCCCTTGCTTTATCTAGAAACAAAAAGGAAAAGGAGGAGATAATTCTCCCATGATTGAGAAAAGGCAAAATCTCACATTACTTCTCCCCTCAGGGTGAGAAAGAGGTTTGGTTTTCTTCCAAGTACACTGCTTGTCTGTCAAATAGTGTTTTGTCATGATGGTACAAGGTTTGCTGGTTTGGAATTTCTTCTCAATGGTCTTGTGTGATTTTAATTATGGTTCTTTCATTATTTTCAGGCTTAGCTCTTTCCACATAGCATGGTGTTCATTAAAAAATAGTTGCATGAAAGGCAGACTTGACTTTCCAAATACCTTCTTTTTCTATAGCTCAAGGACCCTTTAGTAGGCACAATGAGAATTTCAAAATAGTTTAAGATTTTTTTTGTTTCTTAAGCCTTCATTCTGGAGCATCTGTGGATGTGCACTTGCTTCACATTAACCTTTGTTTTCATTCAGCTGGAAAACAGAATTCTATTAAACCAGTTTTAGTTAAATAAAATTTTCCTTCTTTTAAATACCATTTTCATTATTTTAATTAGAGACTGCAGACATTTGAGTTTGACTTCTGTTTTACTGCCAGCTTTAGGAATATAAACAATCTTGGGCTCTATGATGAATGTGTTACTATAAGTCTACAGGGGAGGAGAGGGGGGGGAAAAAACCCAAGTCCTTTGCAAACTGTGCATTCTTGTCTTGGGAAGGTGTAACACACCAAATATCATCATGGCTACCTAAAAGTCAGTAAAATTAGGCTGATTACTTGCTATTTTGTGAATAGTTTCAGTATGAACAGGTATTGTTTGTCTTTTACTCCAGAACAAACATAATCTCTGAGGTTTGGCATTATTTAACAAATTAGCAGGGAGTGGTTCTAATGAACCACTAACTTTCCTTCTATTACTGCAGATTTTAAGCTTCAATGGCAAGACATCTTTGCCTCTTATACAGAAGCACTGTCAACTGGGACATGTGGGCATAGATCTCACCTCTGCTTGGGATTGCTCTCAGGCAATTCTGTGGGAATTCAGGAAGGACAAAGTCTCTCACTCTAGGCAAAGAAACAATACAAATTGCTGAAGAAATATGACAGCTGTTGAAAGAACTGAATTTTAGTTGTTCTGTAATATTTCAGGCCCATTTTTAGAACAAAATTCCACAGAGCTTGAGACTCCTTTCAGTTACATCAAAGAAGTTTGGCTCAAGTGAACAGAATTGAACAGAAAAGAACTGAGCTTTGTGCTCATGAATCCATGTTCTGGATTTTTAGGCTTATATTTGAATTGTGTAAATCTAGCAATTTCACTGCAAACACACCCCACTTGGAAGATGATGATACTGATTTAATCAACTTAATAGCAGAAATAGTCTGACATTCAGTCTGAAAGAAATTGAAGATGATCAACCTCTTATTAGGCTGATTATCCTAATAGCTATAAAATGGGTTTGGATATTGAATAGTTTTGATTGGCTTGCAATAGTTTCAGTGACATTAATCTGATGTAACTACCAGTTTTCATTCTTTATGATTTCTTAGTCTAATCATATTAATGTAGCAAGGGGAAGGTGGGGGGGGAAAAAAAAGCAGGTTTGTTTCTTGAATATTTGTATGATTTTGAGCACTAGTGTCAGGGAATCTGCTCTATCTGAACAAGGTAGGAGTCTCCTCTGGATGTATCCTAGGATAATACAGACTCCAGATAAATTTTGTTCTTTACCTTCTCATTAAAATAAGGTGAAAGAGAGATTACTGAAGTCCAGAAGACAAAAGCAATAGAAGTCAAACGATCTAAAGATCACAATGACTCAGAGTTTGCACTCTCTTAAATAAACAAGCAAGGTAGCTGGGCTCAGGTTTGCTCTCTGAGATTCACCTTGTGTTTGTCTGGTTTATGTGAGCAGCTTATAAGACTTTTAAATAATGACATTTTTCATCCCCATTTCAATGGAAATGGAGATGATGTGTTCTGTGTTACATTAGAAAGGAAGAGAATAATTACAACTGATTAGAGGAAAGCTTAAGGGATTCTGGAGATCCAATTAGCCTTCACATGGTCAGCTGGCTGTAGGAGTAGGCCCCCTCTGTCAAGGAGAGGATCAGTACATCTCCTCACAATAAAGGAATGTGAAACAAGTGCCTAAAAAGCAGCCTGTAACTGTATTTTGTTCAAGGGGCATAAAACTGAGGATGGCTATAACTGTATAGCTGGGGACGCTGAAGACTTAAACATGTTGCTTGGTTTTGCCTTGGTTTTCTTCAGAACATGCAAACAATTTATTTTCATCAAAAAAGCCCTGATTAAAAGTGGTTGTTTAATTCTTAACCACTTGAATTTTACAGTGGCTGTTCAACACTCAAAATACAGATGTTCTCAACTGTTCTGCAGCAGCAAAATTTCAAAATATCTCTGCCTGAGAGGGACAGTAGCACCTTAAGTGGAGTTATCCTTTTTGCACATGTAAAACAAATCTCTGAAAAGCTTCTGTTTTGAAGTTTAATTGCATTTAATATTTGTTTAATTATCCCTGGAAGTATTATGGTGGAAGCTCTGAGAATTTTTACCCTTTGAATCGTGGTGAAAGTGGAAATACACTGAGAGGTATGTTTTATGTGTAATCATATGACCTGTTTCAATATTACAGCCTCTTTATTAGCCAAGTCCATTAATGCTCTTTTCCCAATGGCAATGAGCAGACTCTCCAATAAACCTGTGTAACCTAGTTTACTTCATAGCTCAGCGTGTGATGCTGAGATCTCATGAGGAGAGATGTGCCACTTTCTTGCTATTTTGGGAAGCAGTAACTGGAACATTTACCAGTTTGTAATACAAACATGCTAACATTTATGCTGCTCCTTAAAATTGTTCACTTATCCACATTAGCAGTGTGGGTGGCCTATTTAGGTGGGTTTTTGCCTTTGGTTCTCTGGTCTTAATACATCTTCCATTCTGTTGGTTTGCTCTCTTCAGCTGTTATGCTTGCTTTTAATTTTCTCTCTTAGGATATGCATTTATATTGCTTAAGCTGTTGTATGTTTCTGATTGTTTAGGGAATCAAATGAACAGCAGAGAAAGACTTGGTAAAAAGCTGGCATTAATAGGTCCCAAAGGATTACTAGGATTTATGGCTATTTCCATTGGCACTAGAATAAGTACTAAATATTGAGTAGTCAAGTAAATGAGAATTCTGTGTCTTCTTTGTGACTCATTGTTTGACTATAGTCTAAAACTATTTTTTCTGAAGATGAGTAAAAATTTTCTCAACTTCACACAGTGCCTTTGCAAATACATAAAGTGTTATCAGATGTATGGCTTTGAGTATATAACAAAAGTAAGGATGGTTTTGAGTGCTGTTCTCAAAAGCTGCTATGTTATACATCAGAGTCTAGGCCATTAAGAATAGAACCCCAGAATAGACTTACTTGTCCAACTTGCTGAAGCTGCAAAATTATTTCAGTTCATTGATGGACAATTCAGAGACAAGTATTATAAATCTCCTAAATGAACTGATAAGGCTGTGCAGCTGAGTACAAAAGGGACTATTGGTAAAGTATATAAGGAGGTTGTTAGTCCTTATTAGTCTGATGTGAAGTGACTTTCCCTTGAGGCTTTCCTGGGTGTTCAGATTTGGTCATGTCATCTACCTAGCCATAATACTGCATGGTCTTGCTACATGAAAACTGTTTGCCATTTGAACATAATGTGTGGGACAGAGCCAGACCATAACCAATGATCAGGTATTTAAACTATTAAAAGGTACTTCCCTAAATTAATTGTGTTATTTTTCCAATTATTCTGAGTATGTTTTGTTACCCCCACAACAGTGGTGCAAACCACCCTTTTAGGAGAGCTGGATTTTAAATATGGGATCAGTTTTCCTGTCTCCAATTTCTAAAAGTCTGTAAAGCTTTGTTTGGAATTTATCCCAGCAAATTTAAGCTGCTTAGAAGCTGAGTGTCCAATGTAGCTAGCTTAGTGACAAATACTTCCCCAGGAGCCAAGCTGATGAATCAATAATTTTCTATTGATTGCTAGTTTAGATGCTCCAGACACCTAACTGTTAGATGACTAGACTTGGTGGGAGGGTGCTACCATAATTTATTTTCATGTTTTTCTTAAGAACATTATTTCAGTAACTCTAGGGAAATAATTTTCAGAAACTGAATTACTTGTGGCAATTTTATGCCATTCACTAAGAAATATATGTTTGCTTTTGCACTTTGTGCTCTTAGTGTCTTTTGTAAGATGGGGCTTGTCTATCACCTTCCCAGAGATTCTGAAAGGGAGGACAGAAGAATTACTAGAAGTAAAATATGATAAAATTTTAATATGCATTTTTCAGTCTAGAGCATGTGTTCATTTTGAGCAACCACATCAGCTGATGGCAATACTCTGCTGTCTGACCTCCCACTTTGAATGTCCTCTCTTGCCCTTCCTGTGGGAGTAGAGTACACTTATTTCCTTCAGCTTGTGCAACAGCTCTTAAGGGAACAAAAAAAGGTGGTTAGGCTGAAATTTGAGGCATGAGTTAAAAAAAAGTGTATTCATCTATGGCTATTCAATAGGAAATTTGAGATAAACTTGTTCTTCTCTTCAACTTGAAAACTCCATCCCTTTTCTTTTAAGCTGTTTGAAAACAAGGATATGTAAACAAGGCTTTGCTAGTTTTAGCACTGAGACACAGACAAATTAATAGTTACAAGCTAACAGCAAGCCAAAACAGATATATATCTATTTAAAGATTCAGAATAAAGATAGTGAGCTAAAGTAGTTTTGTTATTGTAGTTCATACAGTGGTTTCTGTCTTCCTCCAGAGCAAGCACTTTTACATCACACAGCAGTCAGCAATCTCTCAGTGTACTGAGTCTCTTGTCCAAGAGTTGTGATAACAGCCTCCTTGAGAATATTGTTTGGGCTTTTGTTGTTGGTGGTTTTGTTCTAGTTTTTTCTTTCAAACACATCTAGGAAAGCCTGAATATTCTTGAAAGAGACTGATAGCTTCAAAAATCTGAGGTCACTTCAAAAAACTGATGCAAAGTGGATAGTCATTAGTCTTCCAAGCAGACTCATCTTCAGGGGAATGCATCTTAAATGAATGTAAGAGGCAAACCAAACAGTCAAATTGAGGAATTGATAGGTGAGTGGAATACTACTTGAGAGCACTTTGGTGGGGGGAAGAAAAGAAATGAAGAGATGATCTAGTTATGCTCAAATGCATCAGGGCTAAGACAGAAATGCAACATGTTACTCCCTGTAGCCAGACTTTTAAATAGGTTGGATGCCCTCCAGTAATTTAAATGAATCTTTAACATGACTCATGACCAGGCTGAGCTTTGCCAGTTTCACTGCAGGGAATTCCTTCTATGTGAAGGTGACACTTGGTGGCCTGTATATTTTTTTGGTCTTCTGTGTCTTCTTGCCAAGTAATCATTTTAATAGAAAGATCTTAGTATTTTAATATAATTTCTTATGCCTTGTATAAGGTTATATCAATCAACAAAATGATTATGGGATAAAATGAAGAAGTACAGAATTTGTAGTTTATTGTTATTTAACAGGATACAGGGGAAGAAGCTTCTACTATTCAGAATAAAATTCTCCAGTTATGGTTATTCCAGTTATTGCTACTATTCATTCCTTTTGTATGCTTTTTTTGGGCTTTAATTAACCATAAGAATTTTGAGACAAGAATTGTATCTCCACTTATATTCTACTGTGCATTATATACCAATTTAAAATCTCACGTTTTGTAACTACATAAAAAGAAATAGATGGCTGATTTTGGATTTACTCTGAGAAAAACTTTGAATCACTCTCTTCAGCTTGAAATGGGTTTATCTTCCATAAAAATTAATAAGAAGTTGTCTTAATAAGAAGAAGAAATAATTAAAAAATACACCTCCCTCAAATCAAACTGAACCAAAACCTATATAGATTCCAATGTGCTGGGTTTTTTTTTCTATATGCTGAAGATGAACTAGTTATCAGGCTGAATTAGGTTTTGTCTGGTGATTATAAAGCATAGCCAGAAACATCTATCTCAAATATTGCTTGACTTGCAAAGTGTGGGCATAGTTACAATGGCATCAACTTCTGGTCAAGAAGAGTGTAGGTCCACCTAAAACAGGAGCACCAAACCCTGGAAGAGACTGCAGTACTTTGAGTCATTCTGGAAAATGGGTAAACTAACTTCCCAAACAGCCCAAAGATTGATCCAGAATGAGTTAACTTATGCTGCTGAAGCTGCATCTTCTTTTGTAGATAGACTTAAGTTTACAGCTGGCCAAATTTGGACAGGACATCTCAAATCATTGCTCTTGGTAGAGGAATGTTGCAGCTATATTACAGCAATATTTTGGCTGAGTGGATCAACACTTTTGACAGTGAGTTTATTCAGTCAAGCTAAATATCACAGCCATGTGGTTACACAACTCCTATCCTGGAACTGGTTGCCAATGACAACGTGATTTGCAGCCAGGATGTGTGGCTATATCTGCAAATCACTGTAAAGACTACTTAAGGCTTAAAAATGGTGGCCTTGGTCTGTGGTTACCTCAGTTGGTTCAGTTCCATTTCCCACAGGTCAGTGTGCTTGGCTGGTAGGTTTCTCTCCTGTACATTCAAGTAGGTTTGACTTGCTTGATGTGACATCATCACAATGTGTTTTCTGTAGAATTAGGCTTTGTCATTCAGGAATTGATGCCAGCAATGAATTTTGTGAGCATCTTCACTTGAATTCTATAAAACAACCCATTATTTTAAAATGTTGCCATTCTTTATAGCTATGTGTTAATTTCTGCTTGATGTTTAGAGCTTCTAGAAACAAGTAGAGTCACACTCCTTTATATCAGCACTTGTGGTTACCTGAGCTCCACTTTTGTTACTGTGGGATTTACAGAAAGAATTGGTTTGATGTGCATACAGTACACTTACATCTATGAAGTCCTAAGGCATTTTGATATGTCATAGTAATATCCAACAGATGGAAAGGGCAAATGATAGAAAAATAAAATTCTGAGATTAAATTCCCGATTAACAAGTCCATAATTGAAGTCCAGCTGTCTTCCTTTGGGGTTATAATTTTTAATATGCTATTGAAAATACATTTCAGTTACTCATAAACATATTTGGTATATTCAAGTATATTTTTAATCAAGCTTTACACTATGCATCTGCTTCTGAGACAAGCTGCTCAGAAGTTGTTTAATGTTGCTAAAGAAGGAGAACAAAATTCCTTTTTAGGTGAAAAATTGTGTGGAAAACAACTTATAACACTTTTTTCTTTTTTCAAACTGTGACATAAAAAGCAGGTTCTGTATATCAGTTTTCACGAAACACAGTGTCTAGTCATTTCTGATTTATTGACTGACAACAGTTAGATAACACATAGAAGATCCATGACAGACCACCTGGAAGTGTCACTAAAAAAAAAGAAAATTTTGTGTGCCATTAAATAGTAGGACAAGATATATCATACCATAGACACTTGCATATGCCAAGGAAGACCAAGTTTGCAGCTCTAGAGTGGGAGAAACAAAGTTAACTGATTTAAGTCCATATTTATGAACTGAGGTATACAATTGTCTCTTGAAAAAAAAAGATGCTTATCCCTTTAAAAAATACAGTGGTATATTTAACTGTCTCAATATGGATTTGTGTACCCAGTTTTTAGGGTCCAGAGTTTGTAGCTATTGGCCTTTGTTCTGTTGTAATTAGAGTTCTTGACTGTTTGAGGGATGCTGTTCTCAGCATTCTGTTCAAGTTGTCTGTATTTTTCTTCTAAGTATGCTCTAATGTTTTTCTTAATTTTTTTGAACTGTTCTGTATAAATGACTTCCATAAAACAGATGGCTGCACTTCAGTGGTGGATGAAGTGCTGCCTTATATATCTAATTTGTAACCTTAAATGAACAGAAGCTTTTTTCTAAATTGCTGATTTTCATGAAAGCAGCCCAAATCAGTTCACTAGCAGACTTTACATAATGGTGTCATGGTTTGTACTAAAATGGAAAGTCTGTAGTTTTGGAAAAAAACTAAATAGTGTACCATTCTTATAGCCATCTGTTGTATCAAGAGTTGGATCTATTTGTATGCTCTCTTTTCTAAACTTTTGGTCTGATTTTTAGAGGCTATGTTTCTACCTCCTTCAGAAAGATCTCACAAATGTTTTAATTGTTGTGTGAAAAATCACATTATTAGACAAATTGTGTACCAGCATAATGCCTGCAGAGAGCCTGAGTTACCTAAGAATCTCCTACTTTCTAAGATTTGTTCTTCAAATTAGTCATGGCTCATATAGTACTGAAAAATCATGGGAGAGGAAAAAAAAGTTAATTTTCTTTAACCTAGGTGTCTATTTTTGGTAGTTCAAGTAAGTTTAGTTTAGCTAATCTTCTGCGAAGGGTGAAGTAAATTGCAACACTGAGACTGCAGGTTGATTTCAGAGCACCTGCAGCTTTAGGAGTCCTTACTCAATGAAATTATATAAAACTCTGATCTAGTATAACCATATGCTGCTGTTTCAAGCACCTCCAAAAATACTAACTAATTAACTTTATACTGGTGCTGTTTTTTCTGGCTGGGAATTTGCTTGTTACACTGCTATGAGCACAGATGATGTCAGATGCTGAGGTAACTGTGAGAGTGTTGTACACTCTTGATGTTTAGAAATGCAATGTATTTTTCTCTGACATGGGGCAAATTTATGCATGAATCTGCTGTCAAAGTCTGTAGAACTGCAGTTTGAACACCTAGTTGGCAATTTTTTCCTGTTCAAAACCTTAGCTGGATTTTGGAGTTGTTTATTTACCTGCAGATCAGAATGCAAATAATGTAGAAACATGGTAAGATATTATTAATTTTTGTGTTCTGATAGAAAAATACTGCCTACTGGCATTCAGATTAGTATTATCTATTCAGTGGAGAACCTACTCCTCCTTCAGCAAGCTGAAGAAAACTGGGGTTCTGTTGGGTACAATGAATGAAGCAAGAAATGTAGGTACTCATCCCCATGTGTGTATTCCCTGAAACAAAACATGATATTAAATCCTAAGCTCTGAGAGATATTGTAAAGAATAATTAGATGAGACTTCAAGTGTATTTGGGTTATTCTTGGAGGTATGAAATACATGCAGTGCACTCTTCCCGTGGAAATTGCATCAATGCTGATGTGTCATAGAAGGAATAATTGTCTTGGAAGTCTGGTTTTTGGCCTGTCATATTGTGGTTCTATTACAATGCAGAAATTCAGGCTGGTAGCTTGTATTAAGGTAATACTGAAGGTTCACAGAAATACAAAAATTTTCTGGATTTTTTTTCACAACAGGAATGATGACAATTGTGTGTGGAAGAGAGGGTGAAGGAAATAGGAATTCCAGTGTCCTTTGAAGCTGAGGAGAAAAGGGTGGAAGAAGATGTATGTGGTAAGTCAAGTCTGCACAGGCAGAATGTTTTATACCTGGTTGGTTTGGGTTTTTTTTTTTTTTTTTTTTTGGTTATGGAGCATGTGTTATTCTATCTTTGCAAACATGCCCTGTATGTGTTTTCTGCCAAAGCTGGTTGAGCCATCTGGGCTGCATGGAGATAACAATGTTTCCTAAAAATATAATATTTATATAAATAATTCATGACTAAATGGCATATTTCATAATTTTACCACAATGATTCAGGTTATTATTTAAAGACAAGACCTGTAGCCTTGAGCTTGTATCAAGTTGAAGAGTTTCAGAAACTATTTTGTCAAGCAAGCTATTGTTAGTGTTTAGTGTACAGCCAGAAAAATAGGTGACTAGTACTTAAACACAAGTTTTAGACTTTGGAGAGTGTGTTCTTTGTTTTTAAGAAATAAACACTATTCAAACTAGACACTATTTTATAGTCGTTATGGGAAGTATAGTCTCGTACATTTGAAAATTCTGTTGTTATGAACTTAAAACTAATTTTGTTAATGGTGTTTTCTAAGGATTTTCTCACTCAGGAATGTCTGTGTAAGGTTTTCTCCCTTCTATGTGTAATAAAGATGCCAGTTATTCCCAGATTTATACTGAAAACCATGTTTGAAAGTGTAATTATCTTTGTAAGAATTTTTTTTTTCCTCAAACATCTTGCAGTCCATGGTAAATTTGCCATTTCCTCGAACATCTTGCAGTCCATGGTAAATTTGCCATTTTTACTGAGTAGCTAATATATACTATGCTACCTTAACAAGGCTTTGAATGCCTGAGGGTTATTTGGATATGATTCATAGTGCTTTTCTTTCCTTTTCCTTGTAGAAACAGTAATATACAAACAGACCAGAAATAAACAAGCAAAAAGAGGGGAAAAATTGTAATGGCTCTGATTATTTTGTAGTCTCATGATAGAAGACTTGGAATTCAGGCTTTAAAACTTCCCTCCTGCCCCTCCAATGGAAATGATTATTAGCGTAGTATTTTATTTTTAAAGTATTGGAAAGTTTCGTGGTGTGTATAAATATGTAAAAAAAATTGCACTGAGTTTTTCTTTTGGGTATCATGCATTTATCATTACTTCCTAAGGATCATTCCTGTCAAATGAGTTGTGCTTGTTGTATAGCTGTGCCAAAGCCAGCAGTGGCTAAGTCTCAAAAAATGTATTTCATCTTTATAGCTCTGATCTTATGCATCAGTAGAAGAGTCTGAAAGGATGTAAAACTGCACCAGGCAAAAGAATGGGCCTTGCACTGATTATCATGATTTGATAATCAAGGAACTGGTTGCCTGAAGTCAAGTGGCACATGATGTGTCATAGTGCAATTTCAATTATTCATGCTATTGTGGGAGGCATATTACCATGTCTACTGCTGCTGCCTGTACAGTGTCAAATCTCTGCTCCTAACTTTGTTTCTTAGCTGTAACTTTGAAGATGAAAGTCAAGTCATAGCATGTAAAACTAAAATAGCGTATAACTAGGGGGGGTTATGCTCAGTTTCAAAAAAATACAACAGTCTTTGAGATACTGCTGGAGGACAATGTTTGAAATGACAGATCATCACACCAGGGTGTCTCAGAAAGCCATGCATGGTAAGGCAGTGAACAGGATCACTTACTCAGACTGTGCAATAGCAGTGCTTAAAACAGATCATGGTGATGTGTGAGTGGGTGTCTCAACTCTTGTGTCCTCAAGACTACAACCTCTGTAAACTGTGCTGATCATCTGAGAAGTCACTCTGTGCTGTAACTCCATCCTCTAGCCCCAAGAGCCAAGCAGCTGATCCTGAAAAAACGTAGAAGCAGGCATCAACTGACAGACAAAAATGAGATGAGAGAATTTTAATCTGCAAGTGCAAAGTCCTCTTTGAACTTAGCAGTGTGTATTAGGGAACCTAGGAGACTGATCCCTTCCAGGACAGGGTGTAGTTGCCTACCCACCTCTCAGCACTTTAATCCTGCTCTCCCCTTCACTGTTTCTGTTAAAATATTGTGCAAGAAGACAGGACCCAAAACACGTTTTGAGAGGTCTGCCAGTCCAAGTAAGCAGGGGACATGACAGAAAATAATCATACAGATAAAACCTTTTATTCCTTCAAGCTTTTCCCTTCTGTCTGTTCTCATACAAAAAAAAAGCTACAGCAGATGTATTGCATTTGAATGATTCTCAAAATTGAAGCCGTTGTCACTGCCTTGTGCAGTCTTCTTTCTCTGTTTCATTTAATCTGATTTCTTGTTCTTATCCTCTTTAACAGCCCAGCCTCTTAACTTTGTATTGAATGCTCCTTCAGGCTCCCTTGATTTTTCCCTTTGCTTTTCTTCTCCTGCTGGGATGTGTTTTATTTCTGGCTTTTGTGACAGTCTCAGTGGTCTGTGCTGAGAGTTTAAAATAACAAATTTGGTTAAACTCTAAATATGCATTTTCAGCTGTTTGTAAAGCAGATTGTCTTTTGTGCACAGCTGTCATCCCTGATTGGAGCTTCTAAATGCTACAGACTAGCTAATAATAATAGTAAATACTACACAGTAGATAACATAAGATTTTATTTTGCTTTCCTGGGTTAGTTTTAAAAGTAGGGATATTAGTTGCCATAATATAGAAAATCTTGGAAGAAACAGTGGTGTATTAAGGCAACTGGATGTCCTCCACATCCTTTTAAAGCTCCCCCTCTTCTCCCCTCCTTGCCAGATGATTTTACAAATTAGAAAAATTTAATTTCTAAGTGTCAAAGTCTTTAAAAGTGATTTGGTACACAGTGAGAAGAGACTTTTACCCAAGTTACTCCAAGTAGCTGAGGAAGTCCATGTACCTGGAACTTCACATAGTTGTTGAATTCAAACTATGTATTTAATTTGCCAACAATTAGTATAATAATTTTTGGATTTTTTTTTACTTCATGCTCACCAGTAAATCCTTTCTTCTTAAACTTTGGAAAGAACTTATAATACCCGTGGTTTGGAAAAATTTTAGTCGTCAATCCCATCTATCATAGAACAGAGGACAAAAAAGGCAAAAATAGTGTCAAAGTCTAATCACACAAAAGAATTAGAAACTAGCAGTTTATCAGTCCAGAGAAATGTGATCTAGTATGTTAACATGTGAGCTGGTACATTCACATGGTGGCTATAAATTAACTCCTCCCAAATTAATTTCTTTGATCAACAGAGTATTCAGAAAGGCAGTACTGTTTTCCTCTAGACAGAGAAAACCTTTCCATATGTTTACCAGAAGGTGGGTTTTTTTAATCCTATAAAAGAAGACTGCAGAAAATTGTTATGTCTCTTACAGTTTGGTAACAAGTGTGTTTCACAGTCAGGTGTTAATGAGAGCAACGGTGTGTGAGAAATGGGCATATTTTATGGAAACAAGAGTGTAATTTTATCATAAATGGGTAATGGATAACATGCTTTTGAGATCTCATCTAAAATAGCCATACAGAAAAACCCGACAAATTTCATCTATCTACCTTGGGAAAATAAGAAGTTGATTCGTAGTTTTTAGCAACTATGCTCTCTACTAGCAGAAAAACCAGACAAATTTCATATATCTGCTTTGGGAAAATAAGAAGTTAATTTTTAGTTTTTAGCAACTATGCTCTCTACTAACCCAAATCCCTTTCAAGCTCTTGCATGGTAACTGCTGAACTACTACCTATTTCTTCTACAAAATGAGTGTGGTTTTTGTTTCTTTGCTTCCCACATTATTCTAGCTTTGAATAGAATTTGTGCTGACAAATTTCTTTCCTGGTTTTAGAGCTGTCTAGCGCTTTTCCCCTTGATAGATCAAAATAAACATAATTCAGTTGCAATTCAGCAACAAAACAGTGTTATGAAGAGTATTCTAACTGAAATAACATTGTAAGTTACCTCAGGTTTCAAGTATCTCCTTTCCATTCTGTTTGCTAGATTAAGAATGTACTCTGGGTTTGGTTCCTTTGTGATTTCTTTTGGGGTTTTTCTGGCTACAATTCTCATGTCTCTTGGATCACTACAGATGTAAAGTTAGGGAAATTGTTCTTAAGCCAGGTGTGTTTCTGATGAAATATGTAATGATATTTGGAACATGAGAGTTTCTGCTTCACTAAGTTATGTGGTTAAGGACTATGGAGTATAAAAGGAGTAAGTAGTAGCCAGGAAAGTGATAAATATACAGATAGAAAAATCTAACAAACAAATGGTAACAGAGGAAAAACAAGCACCAAAACTTTTCAGCTGCTAACTGATAAGGCATCAATGAAAATTCTCAGATACCAGTATGAATTTGGCAAGATGACTCCTATTTTCATGTTAGAGATTGGTACTGAAAGCCATCGACATATCCAAGCAACTCACAGGGAGAAGTCTAAAGAGTGTAAGTCAGGACCAAAAGAAATGGAGGGGCAAACCAGAACCATGAAACAGAATGGCACAGGTCAGTGACACCATCAAATACGTGTCCACTGATGCCTCTCCAAGGATTATGTGTTCGTGTTGGTAATGTGGTTAAACTGGGTGAATGGGGTCTAGCAGTAACAGAATATTTCAGGATAATAATGTCTTAGAAGGGTGCAATTTTTCCATCTGCCAGCCACAGCTATAAATGGTGAGACCAAGGAAATGTAGCTTGTCTGTGTGGGTGCAGGTCCATTTACTGTGAGGGGGAGTGATCACTGGCACAAGCTACCTAGGAAATTTGTGGTTTCACTCCTTGGAGATATTCAAAAGTGATCTGGATATGGTCCTGGACAAGTGGCTGTAGATGACCTGCTAGGCCTTGCTAGACCTTCAGCAGTGTCTTCCAACCTCAGACATTCACTGATGATTCACTGTGTTGAAGCTGCAGTTGCCAATAACTTCAGTAAACAGCTTAAGAACATGCAGGGGCTGAAGCCTTGACGTGTGAATATCGACAGTAAATGCCATGTTTGATCTTAACCAAATTCTGTACTGCCTTCAGCTCTAGTTATCCAGGCACGTTTCAAATGTCTTGCTTCTTCTTCATCCTTAGGGGAAAATATTAGAGATTATTTTTTGAAATTTATGTTATGTTGTTGTTTTATGTTTCCACTGGCCGTAACATGTACTATGCTTAAAGGTAAGCCCAGAGGAATATTCTGTTTCTTCTGCCATGGAAAGTAGTGAGGTTTTTGAACTGAATAACTTTGCTCTAAAGACAGCATCTATGGTTTCTTATTCTTTTTCTCATTCTCTTGAAGCCATTTTTTCCTTCTTTCCACTTGCAGGGCCAATTTGGCTCCTTCAAAAATGAGTTTTATGCTGATAGTTACTGAAGGGATTACTTTTGATCCCTAACATGTTGCTTTCATTTTCATTTGTATCTTCTCTTGAATTTAGCCTAATTAAAAAGGAGACATTAATCTGCATCAAAAATGAATGTTAGAATTTCAATATTAATACATTAAATATTTGCTTTCTATTTAATCTTTTGATTTTTTATGCATTTTCTATCTTTATAGTAATAATGTGTTATATGGTATTTCTAGATACTGGAAGGAACAATATTTTATATTTTATTTTAGTATTAAGAATGTACAGGAAAAAAAGAATTATTTACCAAAGTATTTTTTGCATTAAACAGCTTTTCCAGATGTGTCAAATTTATCTCCACTGTTTCCAAAAGACCTTTTCTTAAAGTTGTAGTTTTCAAGCAGCTAATAAACAAAAATTCCTCTTTTAAACATTAATAAATAAAGTTATAGTTTTCAAGCAGCTAATAAAAAAAAATTCCTCTTTTAAACATTAATAAATTAGAAAGCCTTTTGCATGTGATTGTTCTTAACCTTTGGACATCAATATATGAAAATTAAATTGAAGAGCTTTTCTGAAGTTAATTTTATGAAAACCAGCCAGCTCCTGTCCACATACAACCCCAGGTATATTCTGACAATATGAAATGTAGGAAATGGAATGAAATTGTGAAATTACATGGGTTTGCATACTGTTTATGCATGTTTTCTAGTGAATGATACTCTTCTAGTGAATAATATCTTACCATGATACTATTCTAATTCTAAATTCTTTACTGTTGCAAAGTTTCTGGGCAGAAGTTCTGAATTAGCTTTAATTTGAAGGGTCACTGGCTCTGCTGAGCTCATTACAGAAAGCACTTTAACTCTGTCAAAGCACCTGCATTGTTCTGGGGAGGCAGACAGGTATTGATTTGCACATTCAGTAGTTCCTCTGAGCTGCAAGGTATCTAAGGAGTGCTCTGTGTTGCTATGGTCTCTTTTCTTTTCTTTAATTAAAACATGATGTTGGCCAAGCAAATCTTTTAAAATGTGTCCTGTTCTCTTGCATTTCTTCCTTGTGATGAATTGGCTATGGGGTTCTTTTTCTTGAAGCTGATGGCTTCTGGAAAATCACTAACATATACAGCAGGAAACCAGGCAGTGGTTCTTTTCTTGTTATTTTTTTTGCTCTTTTGTTAATAGGTCCCAAATCAAATGCTGTCTTTGAGGGAGGCTGAGCCTTACCTGTTTCCATTGGCTATATTTGCATCTGTTGCAAGGAGAGCAACATGACATTGAGCCTCCTTTTCTAAGTATTTTTCAGTGGTTTGCAATTGCTCTTTGCTAAGAGATTCCTCTTGTAGGAAAGTATATGTTGCCTTCCTGGCATTTAAGGACTTGCTCAACCATTAATTTCTTTGAACGTAGTGAACCCTTTCTTTCAATGTACACTTAGTGGAAAAATTAGAAATCAATACTCATCTTATTTCAACCTTTTTAAGTTCATATCCTAACTAATGCAGTTAGCAGGTTTCACTTAATGGGATTAACATAGGTAGCTGAGATCAGAGTATTGTATGGGGACTAGCAAGCAAGTTACTTCTATTCTTTTAAAACAACCTTAGAATCATAAGTGATCACTATTCTTTTAAAACAACCTTAGAATCATAGAATAGTTTGTGTTGGAAGGGATCTTAAAGATCACCTAGTTTCAAACAAAAGGTACAAATGAAAACCTAGTAATCAACCCCAAAACTCAGATGACTTTCCTG
The DNA here is from genome assembly GCF_000695815.1 of Acanthisitta chloris. Taxonomy (NCBI): domain Eukaryota; kingdom Metazoa; phylum Chordata; class Aves; order Passeriformes; family Acanthisittidae; genus Acanthisitta; species Acanthisitta chloris. Next base: position 39,928 of record NW_008676477.1, read on the forward strand.
ATATGCTTTAATTTTTTTTTGTGTAAATGGTTGTGAAATTTGAATTCAATTCTTACCTTAATTTAGTTGCAGTATATAATTCCAATATAGTCTTACTGTAGCTTAAATTATATACATGTAAAACAAACACCCTGATGTCAGAACACCTAGGAGTAAAATGAAGTACCTTTTGCCACAGCACATTTAGGAGTTCACTGTTTTCATTGTTCTTTCAGTTTAGAATTGTTTTATTTGCACTTTTGAAAAGGGCAGTCAGTATCAGTGAACAATAAAATGAAATAATTAGTGTCAGGGTGTGGCCTGCTTCTGAGCAGCCAGAGTTTATAAAATGTTGGCCTTCAAAGTTCTGAAGAAGTTTTATTGTGATAGTTTTGTCACTGTTTACACTACTTGCTCTTTCTGTCTATGCTGGATGAAAATACAAGAAACAGATACCTTATAGCTGAGTTTGGTGTAATTCAAAGTCTTCTGTCTTAGCCCATTATCTTTGGGTCTTTGCAGTACAGAATGATGGTCATGGCTAGTCACAGTGTCAGGTATCATAGCTCTTCACAGAGCAGAAAGCTTTTCATTCAATGCAAGAACATTTTTCTAAAAGTCAGCTCTCCATGAACAATCCAGGTTGGCCATTCAAACTGTTCAAACTCTCACATCAATCAGGTCCCAAGCAGTTATTTTAATCAAAAGTAGAATATATTGCCCAAATGAGCCAAAGATATTTCTGCAAGTAAAAGTAGCAACAGTAAGCACTGAGTGTACAATGAATTACTTTATTTTACTTGATGGATTATGATTATAGACTTGGTGCAGTAGCTTAATTGCAGCTGCTAACACTGTGGTCACATGGATTTTCCTCACAGTTCAGCTGTAATTGATGTGGCAGAGTGGGAAACATAATAATTAAGATTCAAGAAGTATCTACTCAATTTCACCCACTGTTTAGCATCTGGTTTTGTTTTATTTTTACGATCTATTCCTTTGCCATTAGTTGTCCAATTTCTTTTTCTCCTGTCAGGGTCACCTGCATTGTGAGGCATCAGAAAGATTTTGATGCACTTGACTGCCCACCAGGCTGAGACACATGCCAACTTACTGGCCTTTGTGAGCTCTCACAGTTGATAGTGATGGGATACAGACCTGCACAAGTCACCGTAACGGGTTTTGACAGGTTCTGTGAATTGTTTGTCGTTCTGAAGTTTTATTCTTGTCACTATTGCCTAGGGCACTGTGAGCAGAGTGACAAAACAGGCTGTGCAGATCCATTAATGAGCTACCTGTGTTGTTCATACAGGAGAAAAATCAGCCTTTTCTTATTCCCCCTGGACATTAAATTAAGGTTGACAATGCATGCATAAGTGCTGCTGAGGCTTGATGCATAGGCTTAGTCTGCAGCCTCCTTAATTGCATCTATACCTGTAAGCTTATAAAATAGCCTGGTTGCACCTGCTGAAGACATAGACCAATTTGGAATCATGCAGTTACAAAAGCAATGTTTAGTGCACCTGATGTATTTGCAGAACAGGAATACACAGCCCAATACCAAGTGAGTGGTGCAGTTGATCTGCTGGAAGGGGAGGGATGATGTTCAGAAGGAACTTTACAAGTGGAGTCTCACAAGAGTAGAGTAGAGGGGGAGAATCAGCTCCTTTGACCTGCTGGCCATGCTCCTTTCAGAGTAGCCCAGGACATCTACCTGTGGAAGATGCTTTTTTTATGTGGCAGTAAACAGTTGATTAGGGCAGTCTTAGAGTCATGTGAGAACCTTCATCTTGGGTACTGCCTAGTAAGTGTTATTATAGCTCAGTAAGCAGATTCTGTCTTTGTGACTATGTGTGATGGACATTGCTTTCAGTTGTCAGGTGTGACTTGCTGAATCATAGGCTCATCATTTGGGTTGGAAAAGACCTCCAAAATCATCAAGTCCAACCTTGAGAGGTGATCATCCAGAAAGTGCTCACTTGGCTTTGTAAAGGTGCCAATGGAACAGCTGCAATTGTGATTGATCATCTAATCTTGATGTTTTCTGTTTATTTAATTTGAAATTATGTACCAAGGAACCTCAAAGACTTAAACAGAAGAAATGTTTTCTGTTTATTTAATTTAATAAGGAACCTCAAAGACTTAAACAGAAGATCTGCCCTAATTACAGCTGTAGTGCCTGGTTTAACAGGCAAAACCTTAAGAGATTCACAGGTATTTGTGACAACTTCAGCCTTCTTTGGCCTTTTTCAAGCATGTCCTGCTTCTGAAGTTGACAAAGATGCTCTGTGTAGTGGACAACCTGCTTACTTCCCTGCTGCACCTCTGCAGAAAGCTTTTGCTTTGCTTTGTTTACATTGGTACTCCAGCATGAGGCAGCAGTGAATTAAAAATAAAAATAAAATCGATAAAATGAACAATGCGTGTGTAAATAAAATGTATTACACTTATCTGCTTGACTTTCGAATTATGGGAGTCAAATCTGGATGGGCTTTATATTGCCTGGATGTAACATTGACTTTTGAATTATGGGAGTCAAATCTAGATGGGCTTTATATTGCCTGGATGTAACCTTATACCTTTATTATGTTTGCTTATTTTTAGCCTGGCTACACTGATATTAGCAGAATCATCCACTACCTCTTGTGTGAAGTGTAATATCATCATGTACCTAAGATTTACAAATCTGACTTTGTGCTCAGATAAGTGTAGAGGAAGTAATAGTGTCTTGGGTGTAACTGGCTTGCTGAACAGTTTGGGAAGGTTGTGTTATTAATCAGCCTTTTCCTTATCTCAGCTTTCAATGAAGAGTGTTTTTAGCTGCATACATACACACAGAATGACTCCTTTCAGCCATGGTTCTAGAAAGTACAATTTAGAGAACTTTTTTTGCTCACAGAATTGTACAGTGCAAGAGTTTAATTTTACAGTTATATCCATACACCAAGAGAAGACCTGCAAGTTCTCTGTTAAAGAATCAGGTATGTAGATCCATCTTCTTTGCTGATTATGGTTAAACCCAGGGCATCCCTAGCATAGGAATATTTATTGAATAATTGTAATTCTTTCCCCATTATTTTCTTATGTATTGGGAAGTCGCTGCATCTCATTTTCTTCCGTGGAAATTAGTACAAGAGCAGTATTCGAAGTAGTTGGCTTATTTTTACATAGGATTTAGAGCTGTTAGATCATGCTTCCTAAAGAATAATCTAGCTTCATTTAAAAAAAAAAAACCCCAGCCCTAAGTTGCTTCTGTATATTTTCTTTTCCTAAAATATCTTTGAATAATTACTGAATAGCACTTCCTCAAAAATTATTAGTGCTCATGAGAAAATTGCTTCTGTAAATCAGAGAGAACTCTGAAGTTTGAGTAATATGATAATCTGTTTCCCCTTCTGTTCTCACAACTTTATTTGAGAAATTAGGCATCCCTGCAGCCATGCAATTTGATGTGATTGCTAGAGTTTAAATACATTTCATCTGATTACTCCTTTTTATTGTCAGGACTTTTAGCCATTGGGCCACGATTTAATTTCCTTAGGCACTTAGAATCATAGATGCTAAATTGTGTATTCTAACTTGTATGCTTTCATTGCATGAACATAGAACACAAAATTGTGATCAGACAGGACCACTCATGGCCAAAACAGCATTCAGAAAGACCCTGCAGAGCTGTGTGGAAGGTCTTCCTTCAGCTTTGCAGCATCCTAATTTTGAAGGTGACCTTCACAGAGATTTAACTAGGGATTTAGTGCAACAAAAACACATACTTGCAAGGAAACTAGAAACTGACTGAAAAGTGCAGCATGGCCCATCATCTGTAAGAAATATCCTGCTCTGCTTGTCGGAATTGTGCTCTGAGCACTTCTGCAAGAGTCTGATGAGACTTGACAAGTGTAATTCTGCTAGGAGACTAGAATTTTAGTTTTTATTTTTAGGCTGTAAAGTATTTTTGGTGTTTAATAAAGTATTTATGAAATCTAGTAATTTAATTTGAAAAACTACGGTTCTATGAACTGCTACGGAACTCTAGTAATTTAAACCAGTCAAAAGTTAGGACCTAAAAGGATCCAACATATTTATTGTACACTTTATTATTCTCTTGACTTTCATAGGTCAAGTGAAACAAAGCTAAGTACCGTAGAGGTAAGAAATAGACTGAGAAAAAGATATCACAACAGTTCTAATATAGCAGTAAAGTAACAGAAAAAGAAGGATTATGCTGTAGAAAAATATCAACCAACAGAGGAAATTAGGGCAGCAATAGTAAATCATTTCAAATTGCATCAGGGGAGATTTACAATGGATATTATGAAAATTTCTTCCCTGGAAGGGTTGTCAAGCATTAGAACAGGGAAGTGGTTGACTCACCGGACTTGGACATATTTATGACATGTGTAGAGGTGGCACTTGGGACGTGGTTTAGTGGTGGACTTGGCAGTGTTAGGTTTATGGTTGGACTTGATGATCTGAAATATATTTTCCTACCTAAATGATGATACAAAGAGCCTGTAGACAAGGCCTAAACAATCTGATTTTGCCTTGAAGTTAGCCCTATTTTGAGTAGGAAGTTGAGCTACTCGAACCCCCTGAGCTGTCTTCCAACCTGACTTTTTCTATGGGGGTATAATATGCAACGTGTTCTGCACCTGCATCATAAATGTCATTCACCATCCAGCAGGAGCTGATTTTTGCTGCAACTGTCAGAAAAGTAAAATATATTAAATATTCTGACTTGTAAACCTCATGAAGCTAATATTATGATTTTAACAGTTAATACATTGAGATTCATTACAGGCCACATCTGCCAGTTTCTTCATGTCAGTTCTCTATTTTTTTGTCAAAACCTAAAAATTTTCCTGTCACAGACTCCATGTAGATATTCACTAGAAAACTCGATAAAATGTTACAGAAGAGAAAAGATTCTAAAATCATATACTATTTACCAGCATTTTCTTTATCCCACCTCTCCTTTCACATGCTACTCAAGAAGCAAAAGGAGAGACAACCTGTACATGAACCTCAGTGTTTTCTCCTACTTTGCTGATGATTTTGCAGTTCACTCATTCTGTGCCACTTTAATAGCCCTTAGGGGCTATAATGAATCATTAGTGAAAGATGATTTAGGACAATTCTTGTTTCTCCTAGTCTTGGTAAAGAATCACCCTGATTCCCAGTAGCCCATGAAGAAATAACATGAGCACTGTCTGTCTCAGTGTTTAGCTGATGATGCTTCTGGAAATGGAGAATTGTCTGTGAATTGCAAGATTAAGCACTATGTTAGAAGATTGCCTGTAGATGAAAAATCTGAAAAGTTATTCTTTTCTGCACTAGTTTAAAGGAACACAGCAATGGATTAATGGGGGGGGGGGAAAAACTCCCACTCAACACTTTGGTCAATGTGTGATTTACTTTGAGGCAGTGTGCAAAATTAAGGACAGTAAATTATTATTTTTATTACATTATGGCAGTTCTGCCTCTGGTGTAAATCAGAGCAGGATTAGCAGCCTAAAGGCTTCCTAAAGTGTACTTTTTTTTTTTTTTCATAATCCTTTTAGTAGAAACTTTTAGAGTCTCTTTGTCAGGAACAGCTAAAGCTTTTGTACAGGTGTATTGTGGATAGGTAGCTACTGGCAACTGGGTCATATGTCATCTTTACTTTTTTTTCACCATAAAGAATAGCATGGTGAACTTGAAGTAGCAATAAATAGAATAAATTATTTATTTTCATTGTAGGCAAAACTCTCACCATCATGTAGAAGCTTTGATGTATTTATACAAGTAAAGTTAGAAAAAAATGTTTGAATCATTCATCATGAAGCCTTCTAAAACTAAAAGGTCAAAGGATTCTCACATCTGTCAGAAAACAGAAGACTGACAGAAATATGCACAGGCCAACTTGAATTTGACCATTGGGAAGTGCTGAAAATGAGGCAAATAAAGTAAAAGAAAGCAGCCTTAAAAGTTAAAGGGGAGAAGTTATTTTCAGTTGGACATTTTTTAAGCAAGAGTTGTTAAATGGTGAATCCCTCAAAATATATATATATACAGCCCTGAAAAAAAATGAATCCTAGTAAGACTTAAATGCAGATAAAAGTAAAATATTTCTGCAGCCTGCATGTTGCCTTCTGTGTGCTTCATGAGATGAAAAAGTGATATTAATAAAAGAATGAGTCGAAGGGCTCTTGGGTGACTCATGGTGACAATTCAATATTACAACCTGAAATATGAGAGAAAGAGAGTGAAGGAAGATTTTACATAATAAGAGAGATTATCTAAGCTTGCTACAATATCTGGGGAAATTACAGCATCTGGAAACAGAGGATCTTTAAGTGATATTTTACTTTATAACAAACTGTTCTGGAGAACTTTTGTTCCCAGCAAACATTTTTGCTGCTTATTCTTCCTCCCTGTCCCCTGCATGATTTTACCCATATTTTGCTGTTCCATGTACCATGATATGCATTCTTTACATTTTCTGAAGATAAAGGCTGTTTTTTGTATAGTAATCTTTTATTTTCCTTTCATTTCTGTGCACAGGAACATTCTTGTGTAATAACAGATTTTTAACTCTTTTTGGATATGTTATGAACCTTATCCTACAGTAACTTACCAAGATTGCTGCAACCTGTGTTTCTGTAATTTAAGTTGTAATTTAAATGTACATTCTGATTATTTTGCCTGGGAACTCCCCAAAAGAGCTGCCTGAATTTTTTGGCCATTATTGAAGCCTGAAATTAGGACCTGAAAATTATTAGTTGCATTTTAAAGTGTGGATTGTTGGAAACTGAAGTCAATAAACAACCAAAATAGCATATTTAAATCTACTCATCCACGAATATATATGTAAAATAAATCTTTTTTTTCTGTCAAAGCAACAGAGGTGTATTATATTCATCTATTCTTTCCTGTCAAACCAACAGAGGTGTATTATATTCATCTATTTATCTCTCCTTAGGTTTTTAGCTGTATTGTGGGGAATTAATCATGTAGGTGAAATATAAATTTGTAAAGCAAATCTGAATTGGATAGGGAAAATAATAGGAGGGATGAAAACTGAGAAAAGACTTTCACATAAAAAGAAGTCAGGGGAAAATTGAGATGGGACTGCTTTTTTTTTTTTATGGAGTGCAGTTTGGTTCTAGAGGGAATCAGGTTTGTTTATCACATATTTAATGTGATGTGAGTTCTAATAATAATTTATTAAACTCCGTAATGTAGGTGCTTAGTTTCTGGGACTTTATGCAGTGTACTGAAGGTGTAAAGCAATAGTCATGCATGTCTTCAACTCTGTTTGAATTTCCATGTTTGCACTGCAGAGCTCTGTAACCATCACCCTTCTAGTGGCATTTTTACTTCAACGACATGATTCTTTTCATCTGTTTCATTTGTTGACTTTAGGAAGAGGTTAATCCGTTACTATAATTATTCTTTTTTCTCTGTTGACTATAGAAAAAGTATAAGTTGATTGTAGCAGAGATGTATCTCTGCACATATTCTTACTCTTCATATCAATGAAGGGAAAAATATCCAAGTATGGTTATGCTCTTGCTCTTCTACATATTTTTAAAAGTGCTTAGCACCTGCAACTAAAGAAATTTCCCTGTGGTGGATCTTTGTGAGGCTGAAATTCATGTTTGCAGATGAGTGTTTCCAAACATTGTTCCTTCTCAGGTGTTTTGTCAGCCTGACTTTGACACTTTGGGCAGCTTTAAGTTTTTTTCTGTGTTCTCTAAACTCTTAAAGTTTTCTTAGTAGAATCGCTGAGATGTTTATCTCATGGAGGGCAATATTACCTTTTTTATATTTTAAAATCCCTACTAAGAGTGGTATTGGCAATATTGGTAACTGCAAATATCTGCTTTTTAGAGCACAATTATGAACTCCTGAATACAGGAGCATTCTTGTGAATTTAATGGATTAAATGCCTATATTCCTGAAAGCAAAACCTTGTTGCAGAAAGCACTATTAAAAACAAAGTATTTTTTTACTTTCTGTTAAGGAAATGAGTTTTGATCAGACTGTTTGGACTTCTGTTGTTTCTCTAAATTACATGGTCAACTTAAGTCTTTCTGAAGTCTTGCTTAGGTATCATAAGTAATATCTAATAGTAAATGTGAGGCCATCCTTACAAAAGATTCTACTTGTATGGTTTAATTTTTCAAATATATTAAATAAGCAACATTTCTATTTCAGAGTGAGCATGCATATGATATCTGTATATACATACACTTCAGAATTTCTCTAAATTACATGGTCAACTTAAGTCTTTCTGAAGTCTTGCTTAGGTATCATAAGTAATATCTAATAGTAAATGTGAGGCCATCCTTACAAAAGATTCTACTTGTATGGTTTAATTTTTCAAATATATTAAATAAGCAACATTTCTATTTCAGAGTGAGCATGCATATGATATCTGTATATACATACACTTCAGAATATTTCTTATTTATTTTAGAGTGAGCATGCATATGATATATCTGTATATACATACACTTCAGAATATTTCTTATTCCTTTTCCAAATGGTTGCTAACATATTAGATGAGCACATGACTGTATTTGGGTTCATATTTCTTTTTCTATTTTAGTCTATTTCTTCCAAATGGTTGCTAACATATTAGATTAGCACATGACTGTATTTGGGTTCAGATTTCTTTTTCTATTTTAGTCTATTTCTACTTTTTAAACCTATTTCTAATCTTATTTTGGGTTTCTTCTCTTTTGTTCATGTTTTTCTTATTTTACTCTGTATTTCTTTTTCAT
>NW_008676477.1:48713-73832 GCF_000695815.1 Acanthisitta chloris
GGGCAGTGAGCTCTGCCCTCTTACATCACCTTACAAACCCTCCAGGGATTTGCCATGCTGTCTCTGTCTTTGACATCTACTTGAAAACCTTTCATGAGTGATCTTAAGTTATGTGCAAACTTCCTTTCATTTCCAGTAGGGTTTTTGCTGATCACTTTATGCATGCACTGTATGTGTATAAATATATAACTATGCATTATTTTAGTCTGCTTCTCCATTTCTTAGGTTTTCTGATTTCATGTCTGTTTCAGTATTTTTCACTCTGTTGTTCTCTTAACCCTTGTTAGTTTATATCTGTCTTTTTTTCCTCTGAGCTTCTTCCTCACATTTACATATATTTATGCATAATAACTTTTGCTCCTGGAAAACACATCTGTCACAATTTCTCTTGTTGATTTTGCTTTTTCTACTACTTGTTCTGGTGATGTCAAACCATGGCTTGAGCTACATCAGCCCCTGTGTGGTACCTTTAAGATTCCTAATTCTGTAGCACAGAGTGATGACCTTTATCTTTGGCTGCGAACATTCTGTGTAAATAAGCAGCATTTCACCACATCTGCAAACTGCAGGGTTAGACCTAAACCCTGTACCATACTGCACTTGAATGTTTGGGGACCCCTGACTCATTCCTGTGCTGGAACAGCATTAGATATCTGGCAGAATATTTTTCTTTTGGCTTCTGGGACCAGTGGTTAATTCAAAACACCATATTAAAAAAAGCTAACAAAACCCAACATTTATTCACTCAGGAGTGATGCATCCCAGGGAAATTATGCCCTGTCTATTCACCTGAGTCCCTTTCATTCTCTCAAATGTGTGTCTTGGTCTCCCAAATATATCCTTCTGTGCCTTAGACTGCTCTTTATGGAAGGTCATTTCAAGACTGAATCATCATCTCAGAAATTGTTGAACAGTTTGAATTTTTTTCAATCTAAACAAAGATTATTCTCTAAGATTTAGGATATCATCCACAGACTTTCTGAGCAGTATTCACTCTTTTAGCCATCATTGTCTGGACTCAATTTCTTATCTTTGGCTACTGTTGTGTTTCCTCATTTCCTTTTTTGTTAGCCTCAGGCAGTCCTAAAACTGTTCTTGGCTGTATAGGAGAGAGTTTTACATGCCTAGTTCTTGGCAGCAGTGCCACTCAGTAAATGTGATGAGATGGCTTGAATATGTCTTTCATAGCAAGAGCAAAGCCTCTCAGAGTGCTCTAAATAGAAACTGAGTTACAGATAATTAGGAAATGGCTATTATAACTCAAATCATGTGTGTATCTGAGGAAGGATTACAGGGAGCAGGGAGTGCTCTGATTTCTTTGGTGTGCATATCCTTGCAAATGCAAAGTATTTCCACAGATTCCAGTTGATGCTGAATTCTGGCTAGCAAGGGATAAATACTCAGTGTATTACTCCTACTGCTAATGTGGATATTTTTCCATTATCTAAACTTAATCTTATGAAACAAATAAAATGTTAGTATGCTCTTAGAGGGTGATTTTATTTATATTTTTATTCTAAGTTTAATCCATAATGTGTACTTCCTTGAAGGGACTAAGGATATTCCATTTCATGATTCTGTGTTGGTGTAGAAATTATGGAGGGGAAAAATATTTTAAAAGCGACTTTTAGTTATTAATTAAAATTCTGCAGAATTTCCAATATATGTGTTTCTGAGATAAATCAAGAAGCAATTTCTGCTAGTGGGAAGAATTCTGTAAACCTTAAAAACTCTCAAGTCTGCAGTAAAAGCAGCATCTATACTGTGTCTAGCTTAATCTGTAAGAATACAATCCCTGCAAATGGATCCTTATATCTAAATCAATTTCTCTGGTTTCAAAAACTGTGCCTTGTTTGGTATTCAGTTATGTATATCAATACCATTTTTTGTTTTCTTTTCCTCTCTGAGTTTTTAGAAAAAAGTATCCCAGTCAGATGCTTTCAGTCAGATTGCCATATTTGTAGCATCTTTACCTTTACTTTTCTCTTGAATTTTGTAGACTCAAAGCACATATTTGCACTTTGAAACCTGAACAGATATTGTTATATTGATATTGGTATTGAATGGCACAGATGATAGATGCCCTGGGTTAAATGAAGAAGGCACTGAAAGGTCACACCTGATAGCTGAAATATCTACTCTTTGTGTAGGAAAATGCTTTTCTGTGAAGCATTTTAAAATAAACACAAATGGAGACTTCAACACTTTGAGCAAGATATACAGAATATTTAGAGATTATCAGAATTAGAATACTATGACTGTGCCATCTGTAAGTGCAATTATTCATAAAGGACTATGGAGAAAATAGTAATGCACTTTGTGACAAGAATAGCGAACAAGAATAGCAGTTTCTAGTAACAAGGGTTTAATAAAAGTAAAGAGAATGTCAAAATATACTCACTTGCTACTCTAAACCCCTGAGTTTTACAGAAAGATATAGACACAACTTAGAGATAACACAAATATTTATTCTACTGACAGCAGAAAAATTACTCATTACCTGATTTATAGCATGTTAAAACTCCCAAAATTAGTTCATGCTGTGCCTGATACCATTGTAGACTAACAAGCAGATATATCTGGTTTCCAATATATTATTCTTCCTGCATAGTTTCTCTCCATACAAAGTATTTAAAGGAACAAAGAGTTTGTCTTGCAGATGGGCCAAAATAGCAAGAAAAAGAAGTGATGTTCTTCTTGTACTAATTTTTCTGAATAGCTGAAGAAAGCTTTCAGTCATTTCTGTACATAATTCTCAAGATTGTGTTAAATATTTCAGGTCTCTCTGTCATACACAGTAGGAACCAATCCCACACAGCACTGCTGGAAATGATAAATCCATTTCTATTACTGTTTCCCTTATGACATTTTCTGAAAATGTTGATAGCCTGACTTAGTTGCAGAGATTTCTGAATAGCTGTTGATACATTGTTAGACAATATAGAAGAATATGGAAGAATAAATCAGGACACTAATTAAGAAAATAAAGGGAAGCTGAGGACATCTTTCTGGATGTTTGCTAAAGCTTGAACAAATGTTTTGCTGGCTACTCCTTAAGCAAACCAGTGTTTATCTTAGCATGAAAGGTTTGAATTAAATAAATGGAATACAGAGAGACAGAGGTTGGTTCCTGCATATTTGGTGTAGAATAGCTGACACTCTGGGACTGCAGTGTAGAATTGTGCAGCAACTAGTCTTCTGATACAATTTCAGTAAGAGGTGATACCACAAAGGGAATGGGGACCAAAATTACCACCAAGCTGTGACAGATAAGTGCAGTCAGCACCCAGTTAGCCTCTATCCAGTCACTGCTGATGTGTAGTGGAGCAACAAGCCTGCAGTCAGTCACTCAAACTGAGGGACATTGCAGCTGGTCCATAACTGCAACTCTCTGTGTCTGTTGGACATCAAGGAAGTTCAGGAATTTGAATTCTTTATGCCTAGGCAGTAACTGGTTGAGTAGCAGGAAAAAAAAAAATGGCTTTCAACACTTTGTCCTGCCCCTCTCAGATGCAGTGCTGTGATTTTCTCTGGCACCTCACCAAAGGCTGTGTTGGACTTGGGCCAACATGGCTCTTCCCTGGGTAGCTTTTATTTCTGCAGAATGAAAGCTAGTTGAGGGATTAGTTTCTTTCTACTGTAGAACACTGTGAGTGGCTACTGTATGAGAGCTATTTATGTCTTCCAGTGTATCCTGTTCTACTTACTGACAGACCATACTGCTGATTTTTTTCACTAACACATTTAGTGGAGCAGGGCACTCCAGAAGTGTGAAACAGTGCTGGAGATCTTTTGAGTTCAACTGCTAGCATCCTATCTGTATTCCAGAAACTACTTTTCCCTATTTCTGGTGGTTGCTGTTTTTCTGTTTAAGTCATAGAGCAATTCACTGAGACTTCAAAAAACTAAGTTGAGTGTGGTGGATACACTGGGACAATAAGGAAAAAATTCATGATCCACCTCATACTACTTAGTGGCTTTCCAGGAGATTCTACCTTGAACCTCTTGCACATGACCTTCCTCCATAGTCTGAACTCTATGAACTGATGAAAATTTTAGTATTAAACCACCAATCCATTTGAAGAATCCTTCAGCTGTAATTTAAACAAAGATAAATTCAGGTTATTTGTATGACACATACTTTATATTTGTATCTCAGTTTTCTCCATCTCATACTGGACTATATGTGGAATTGAACATGCTCATTCTTGTTCCATGTCTTTTACTGTGTGGGTTTTCCACAAAATCAAGGCTTCTGACTGCAACTACTCAACAAAGGCTTCTACAATAAATTATTCTCCTTCCATTTTTACTATCAAAAGAGTGACATTAGTTGCTCTTCAGCTAGATGCCAAGAAATGCAAACTCATTTACACTTTCATTATTTGGCAGCCACATGACTTATGATTTAGATGGTGTTTGTAGTTATTTTATGCCTCCTGCAGCTCTTTGCCAATAGTGGAAAATAATATGTAGTAAAAATAAATTAGGACAAAGAGAGTTGATAGTTTAGATATGTAGAATTGGAAAGCAGTCCAGATTGTGGCATGAGTCTACATAGCCTGATTGCTCTAAAGCAAGTACAGTCCAAAAAAAAAACCCTCTCCCACTTCCCCAATAAACAAATCCTGCATCAAGTAGTTCTTCTGTCCTCAAAGAATGGAATTTAAGGTTGCTGAGCTAGCTTTGCATCCAACTGTGCTGCCTTCTAACATATAGGGAGGGGAGCATGTTTAAGAACAAATGATGCAGGTAGACCCATTCCAGTATCATTTAGGCAAATGTTTAGCTAGGATGTTATGAGTGTAGGGTAACTGTAATGTACTGTAACTAACAGGGTAGAAAGTGCTTCAGTTCCCTGTTATGATCTTCTTAGTGAGAGGTGCCTCTGCCCAAATTGAAGTGCAAACAAGACCATATGCTAAAGTCAGTAATACGTTAATAATATGGGGTTTATTTGATTATAATTATAAATATGAGATAAAAAGAAATAGGAGTAGCGGGAAGCGTGGGAGAGGGAAAAATAGAGAGAGAGTGTGAGAGAGATCATTACCACCTATGGATCCAGCAGTGTTCTGTTGGTCCATCTTCACCCTCTGCTTCTTGATGATGGGGTTCCTGAGTCATTCTTCTGGTGGGGGGGGGGGGGGCGGTTGCTTATCTGGGGGGTATCAACTTCATACAGTCTAAATTTCAGGTATCCATGGAGGCATATTCCTAATTTCCATGTGAAGCAAGGATTTGCATGCTTCCTCAGGGTGGGGTTTTAGTGGTCACACATACCACCTGTCTGGTATGATCTTTGACTGATGATAGGTATATGCAGTTTGCCACAGTGAGAATTTTTATTTAGGTACATTAATCAGGATGTGCTAAACAGATGTCACCTGTACCAGGCCTGGAATTAGCACAAATTCATCTCTTCTGTGCTTATCTTAAGTTGTTGCCTTGGTGGCTAACATGTCTTAGAGCATATCCCTTTTGTGGGCTTAACAGTGTTTGAGACAGACAAGGTATTCTTTAATTCCTTACAGCCTCTGGCTCATCAGTTGTGAAGCTGCATCTAAAGTACAGTTTTGGATTCCCAGTGTGAGGAAGATGTTAATGTAGTGGAGCAAATCTACCAGATGGCAGTAAAACAAATGGAGTGTATAATGTACAGTCAGAAATGGGTTTGTTCAGTCATAAGAAAACTAAACAGGGATCTTGCTGCTGTTGTCAGCTACCTAATGGAAAGATATGGAGAAGATAGAGCTGGACCCTTCCTGGATGTGCACTGTAAATAGCAGTAAGAGGACCCAGGATGCAACAACAGAAAATCCAATTAGCTACTAAATATTTCTTTTTTGACCATGAGAAATGTAGGAACAGATAGGTTCCACATAGAATCTCCCTCCTTGGAGATATTTAAAACTTTAAAACTGAAATAGACAAATCTCTGAAGAAACTGATTTAACTGAAACTGATATGAATCAGCCTGGAGTAGGTGCTCCCCAGAGATCCCTCCTGGGAGCTCTCTGTGATTATATGAACAGAGTTATTACAACTGTTGTCTAAGAAAAAGATGCAATAGCTGCTTTGACAGGATAACATCTGTGAATTAGTGTTATAGGCAAACTTACCTAGTATACTTTTTTGGTCCCAAATCCAAGTAATTTATGAAGACATTGAAGAGCACTGGCCTGAAATTAGAGCCCACTAGTGACTGGTTGCCAGCCTGATGTAATCCCATTCACTATAAGCCTTTGTGCCCAACCTGTGAGACAGTTGCAGGCTGTATTTATCCAGCTGTATGCAGAATGTTTTGTCCAGAAGGATAATGTGAGAGACAGTATCAAAAGCTTTACTAAAATCCAAAAGATTCCATCAGCTTGCTTCCCCTGATCAGCTTCTCATGAAAGGATATTAGGTTGGTTTTGCAGGAGTTTCCCCTCATGAACCCATACTGGCTGTGACCAATCACCCTGTTGTCCTTCAGGTGTTTTTCAACAACTCCCAGAATAATGTTCACCATAATTTTATCAGGCTCTGAAGCGAGACTGATGGGCCTGTAGCTTCCAGGGTCATTCTTCTTACCCTTGAAAATTGGCACAAGGTTTGGCAGCTTTCAGTTGACTGGGACCTCTCCAGATTCCCAAGACTATTCAAAAATCTTTAAGAGAGGTCTCCTGATGACATCAGCCAGCTCCTTAAACATGTAAACATGTATGTAGTTGCATCATCTCAGTGGCACCACCACCACCAATTCCCAAGTTGCAAGTGATTGCCCTGGCACATGAATCAGACTAGTTTTAGCAGTGCAGATTTTTCTGCTAGGGGAAATCAGGACTACCTCAGAACTTAGGGCTGCAAATGCTAGCACTGATTATTGATTAAATGGGGAACTGCATAATTTCTTCACCACTGAATATGATTAATTTGATGTTAGTGGTTGAATACTGCTACAGGAGCATAAAAAAGATGCTTTTAATATATGGGTTATTGCTTCTGGGTTGATTAATGCTGGGAATTTTTTGTGGTGCTGGAGCTATACACGCACACACATAATTGTAAATAAAGTAATTTGTTTAATTCCATCATACATATATTTATAAGGCAGTTTTTAAAAATTAAAATGAAAAGGAAGCAGACAAGAGGTAGAAGCAGGGATATATGAACTGGAAGCAACATGGAGACCCTGTTCAAGCATGTGTGGGGGTTAGGAAAGCCAAAGCTTACCCAGAGTTGAATCTGACAAGGGATAGGAAGGGCAAAAAAGGAAGACTTTTACAGGTTTATCAGGAGTAGAAGGAATATTAGGAACATGTGGGTCTGCTGCTGAATGCATTTTGGGGCATGATGTTGCCTCTAAAGCATTTGTGTTGTGATGTGGAAAGGGCTTTAGGTACTCAATGTTTTCTTTGCCTTTGGGAATTTCACATCCATGAGATTGATGGGAAAGTCTGGAGCAAGACCGATTTACCATCAGTGGAGAGGGATCAGGTTAGAGAGTCTGTAAACAGATTGAGTGTGTTTAATCTGGTGGACTCACTAGTGCTGAGAACAGATTGGGTGTATTTAATCTGGTGGACTCACTAGTGCTGAGGGAGCTGGCCCATGTCCTACAGAGGCCATGCTTGCTTATATGTGAAAGGTTTTAGTTACTGGGAGAGGTTTTTGAGGGTGGGAAGAGAGCAGATGTCATCCTCCCACGGTGAGATGACTGGAATGGTGGATGAAGGGAGGGTAGTGGATATTGGTTTTTTGAATTTAGCTTTCCAATACATTTCCACGGTGAGATGACTGGATTGGTGGATGAAGGGAGGGTAGTGGATGTTGATTTTTTGAATTTAGCTTTCCAATACATTACTTCCTCAAAAACAAGATGAAGAACTATGAACTAGATAAGCAGACACTGAAGTGGATTGAAAAGTGGCTGAACTGCAGGGTTTGCAGGGTTTACATTGTTGTGAACAGTGACATGAAGTCTGGCTGAAGACCAGCCACTTCTGATATACCCCAGGGTTGATACTGGGTCCTCTACTGTTGAATATCATCATCAATTGCTTGGATGATGTGTTAGATGACGTGTCTATGATAGCATAGAGTAAAATGTTTGGAAGTGTGGTAGTCAAGGTAGACCTTAGTGACAAAGATGGATATTATGTTTAGTAGAGCAATGTGAATTTGTATGTACTTGCATATCCATCTGCACATATCTGCTTGATTAATAGATTATTATTTGTCTGATTAATAGATTATTATTATAAGATCTTGAAACTATATTTGGGGGCACTATAACAATGATTAAAGGGAACTTGAAGTTATGCCTAGGGAGGATTGGAACAATAATCAAAAGCAACTGGGATCCATGCTTGGGTGAAATCAATAGAATAATAGTAATGTAATGATTAACTTATGGTTATGTAAGAGAAGAGTATAAAATGTATCCATCTCTGATCCATGTCCAAGTCAGATTTGGGTCTGTACCCCAACTCCCAGAGCTCTTCAATAAAAGCACCCATAGAATCATTCAGTGATTGTGTTTTCTACGCTAACATCTAGTGGCAAAAGTAACCAACAGCCTCATGGACTACATTAGGAAGAGCATTTCCAGTGGGATGAGGGAGCTTATCCTTCCTTTATGGAGTAATAAACAAAGGGGAGAAAGAATGCCATGGAAAAAAATTACCTAAAGGTCTGATTGCATTCTTAAGAGACAGCTTTCACAGTGCAGACTTTTATAAGTTATTTTATGAAATGCTAATAGCAGATGTTGTTCTTTTTCAGGAGGATTGGGGTTTAGGTAATTTAGAAATTTTAGGCCTGTGGCTGCTTATGTCCAGACACTGGAATGAGGCTGGTGTGCTCTGACTCCTAAGATAGTGCTTTGGGCTGTAAAATAAAGTGGTTCCCAAAAGTCATAACTCTGACTAAGAGGACAACATAGATTTGGATAAAGGGGAAATACATAAGAACAGGATGTCACTGATGGTTCATCACTTTTGAGAGCTTAGGTACCTGCTTGCAGCCCTGAATCATGCCCATCCAAAAACTGCAGTATGGCATCCCTCCAGTTCAGCTTTCAGGAGATGATTAGAAGCTATTGCTGTCTGTAAATGCTCACAGTACTTGCTTTTTATACAGTAGTCCTAAGGCTAGAGCACTTTCCAGAGAATTGAAAAATTTAATTTCAACCTCCTTAGTTTATATTGTGCTATAAAAGCATTGGATAAACTGAAATACAAATGTGAAAATTTTTAAATACAAATTAAAAAATAATCAGCTTCTTTAATTTTTCTTATTTGTTTTTATCACCCTTGAAATGATGTTGAGTTCTCTTATGAAGTGAACAATAATTTAAGTCATGCATTGCTCTTTGTTCTTGTCCTTTTAAAAGTGCATCAGCTTTCAAGAAAAGGCTCATTTTATGATGCACTGGCACAGATTACAACTCTCATTCTGATACCTGTTAATCTGTGACAATACAACTGACACTGCTTACATGCTAATGTATCCTTCCAACCTTAGACATCTTGTTGCACATGCCAAACACATTATTAAACTTTGCCCTTTAAACTATAAATTATCAATTACTTGATTCTGTTGCATGATTATAATAATGTCCCCATCAAATAAAGGGACTGAACTGTCACAGATAGAACACATGAATGAATAAAGTTTTTCTGCATTTAACTTTATTATAATAAATCTTTTGGCAGCCAAGTCTGAACTTGATTGTTGGCATTTTCTTTCATGATAAAAAGGATAAGGATAATTATGTATATGTTTTTCTGGTGTCTCAGCTGTTGCAGAATTAAATGACTGTCTGAAAACTTAGCTGGGAGGAAGATGACTGTATTTATTCTTGTTAACTGTGTATTATGCAGTTACTATAATATTTGATATAAATATTTAGAAAATGCTTCTCCTGCTTTATACCTGGATCTTAAGAGTGGCAGAAATCTCTGTCAATCAGGTGACTCTGTTGCCTCTTACCTGCTTGTTGTCTATCAGCTTCAAGAATGTTCCAAGTTTCCCCAGTGTATTTCAGTCTGCAAGGAAAAAAAGCACAAACATAATGGACTACATATATTTGGTCTGATTTTGTATAAATGTGTTCAGAATATTGTATTTGCACACATTATTTACAAGCTTCAGCAGCAGATAAACCAGATAGGACAGTACTCTGGGAATTAGTCAAGTTCAGGAGTTTCTTTAGCTGAAAATCACATGATTCATGGTAATGATTTCTTCTCAGAATTTCTGAAAACTTCTCTTTTAACTCTGCTTTCTTTTAGCTTTGGATACTGATATTGGGAATCACCATGTGGCTTTGCTAAAGACAGTCTAGTAATTTTGGCTACAATAAGCAATAGGCAGCTACACCTCAGAACATCTTAGACTATGCAATACAATACAGAATTTTCATTTTGCATCTGAGGTTATTTTAGCATACAGTCTAAAATAAATTGCAGCTCTAGATATCTTTGACAATCTCAGTATATAAAACTACAACTAGATAGCTCCCACATGCACTCAGTTTGTTACAACAGAACAAATCCTAGTCATTAAAATTGTCTTACTGTTATCCCAGAATTTTATTTACAAGAATGAAGTGAAACTATGAGATTAACTAATAAAGGGAAAATAACACATACTGTAGTGTCCCCAGGTGGAAACTCTTCCAGGAAATAAAAGTTACCTGCACAAAGTTGGGCACCATATTATGCTGGAATCTCAGATTCAGGTTTTTTGGATAGCATCAGTCTGAAAATGATAAAGTTATGTTTATTTATGAGCATAACTGAAGTTGGTAGCATTTTTCAGTGGATTTCTTTTTGCATATGCCACTCTGTCACTGAAGATTTTTGTTTCAGAAATTTAAATCATGCAAATGGTAACTCCAGAGGTCAGCTTTAATCTCTAGTGAGTAGGATTTTGTAGAATGTATTTAAAGATTCCTGATAAAAATGTTTGCCTTTTATGAACTGTGAGAATGTGATCCTATGAGAAACAAACCCTTAAACTCAGTGAATTTCAAAACATAAAGATAAGGCATCATTTGCAGTGTGACATAGTTACCAAATTGCAGCTGGAGTTTTGCCATTGTCAGTAGGAAAAAATGCTACAGGATTCAAAACCATGCAATTTAAAGTTAAATATTATTGTCATTACAGAGTATGAATGTTGAAACAGAATACTCAAGAAATTATAGCAGTTGAAGTATGTGATTTTTTTTTTTTATACCCTGCAAGTGCTGGAACAATCCATTGCATATAACACCAGTTATATCCAATGCAAAGTTGCTGTCACATACTAAAATTATTTAGTAGTCATGTAATTGCATGGTGATTTTAAATATTCATTTTTGTGGATTTTTTTGGGGTCCTAGCTGAAACAATAGAACCTTTCAGCAGAACTAATCCTGTTAGTGACACTTCCTACAAATACTAATAACTTGGGAGAAAAAAAAACCGACATCAATATGCACAATTCCTCAGACTGTGCTTTAAACACAATTTAGTTTTTTAGTGACAGACCAGAAGCACAGTTCTTCAAAAGCATCACACGTAAAGTATTTTGCAGCAGGAAGAACTGTTGTGTCCACATACTAACCCTGTAATGATGACAAGTAGCACAGAACTAAGCATAGCCAAAATATGATGGCAAAGGAGATGTTTGTGCTGTAGGAGATGAGAATTTTGTCTTGACCAAGGAGTGGTTAGGATGCTATTCTAAAGGACTTATTCAAAGTCTCTTTGAGAGACTCCCAATATCTAAAGCTTGAGATTGAGTTTCTGTGATGATCACTGTAGCTGCTGTGTTTTGTGCTGAACAGTCTCAGCTCAGCATGATTAAGACTCTCCTCCAACTGGACCTTGAGGAGATACAGGCTGAGCAGCTGCTGACTGTGAATGATGTCTTTTAGTCCTCAGCCTGAGGTGGAAATTGTTATTTGGCTTTCCTGTGTAGCAGCAGTTGTGGTCTTGCTCTGAAGTACCGTGCGGGTGGCAAAAAAAAACAAAAAAAAAAAGTGATAACCGTACTGTGCGGGTGGCAAAAAAAACAAAAAAAAAAAGTGATAACAAACTTGGCAGCAGTTTGAGGACTGCACTTTTTGGCTTAAGGTTAGGAATCTTTTCTGGCCTCTGATGTAGGTGTCTTATTATTTGTGTGCTTCAAATGCTGCAGTCAGATACTTTATTGGAAATCATAACCCAAGGACAGTTAGAATAACTGCAATGTGAGGCAGCTGGAAGCTATTTTCAGTGTTGGTGAAATAATTCTTTTTTGAAATGCCACTCTGCTATAGTTATTGCACTAGGGGAAACACTGAAGAAATTTACTCTGTTACCTACCAATCAGAAGTGCTGAAGTCAGAATAAAGTCCTATGTCTTTTGGTTTTTTGACTTGAGAATTGTAATATTACACTTCGAAATGCTAAATAGTTCTTGCTGTGGTGGGTTGAACTCAGCTAGCAGGTAGGTTCCCACCCAGACACCTGTTTCATTTCTCTTCTGGAAGGACATAAGCAAGAAATACTCACAGATCAAGACCAAGACAGTTTAATACGAGAAGGAAACAACCCAAGAAATGATGCAGGGAAAATTACTCTCCCCCTCCCACCAGGAGGCCAATTTCCCACCTGTTATAATGTGTGGTGATAAAAACCCTCCAGAGGATACCCTCACTCTGCTCCTGGATCCTGACAGAGTTGAATCAGCAATTGAGTACCAAACTGTTTGGTGCTTACAAGATGGTGGTGATTCTGAACTTTCTCACCAGCAAACCAGTAAGAACTGGCAGGACTTTTGTAGGGGAATATAAAATACCTGTGGGGATGAGATGCTTCAGGGCTAGGAAGTATCTGAGGTAATGCACAACTGCAGTTCTGGTTTCAAGAGTGAGTTTGGTTCCCAACTGTTTTTCCTGCTCTGTCCCTGAGTCCCTAACTCCATTATATACTATGTCTATCTGTGAAAAATGCAACTATTTAATGAATAGTTGTTGAAAATCCTAAATTATTCACTGAAGAATGGTAAGGCCTTATTAATTCCGAGGTTGAAATCCATTTCTGATCAGTCATTTTATTAAGTGTCTATTGTGGAGTACTGATAATGTGCAAAAGATTACCTTTTAAATTACTGCCTTTTAACCTATGAATACAGCTAACACCTGGGGACTTCTTTACTTTCTGTGAGAATGACAAAGCCTGTCAGTGGAATGATTGCTGTTTTGAGCTAAGCTTTGTAGAATTAATGCTTTCAATTTAATGAGGATACATATATTAAAAGGAGTGTTTGAGTCAGTCCTTGTAGTGTGGTTCAAGTCGAAACAGAATGCTTTTGTATTTCTAGAACCTTTCCTGATTCTCCTTTGCCCATGAGAATGCTGATGACCAGGGCTTCCATTTTTGGCCATTTCCCACACAAGACCTCATCTTGCAGGAGAATGTTCCCTTTTCCTAATGAAGTTACCAGAGTAGCACTTAGACTCCTTTACACTGAAAAAAAAAAAAAAACGTATTATGGCTGTGTAAGTCATCAGCTGCTTCTGAGGAAATTTGTTTCTTGAGGATAGAACTCTGAATACACTAACAAAAAGGACAAAACAGCTGAAATAACCACCACCAAATGCTGATCTTAATGAAAAATGAAGTTGCAGTTTAAGTCCTCTCACTGCTGCTGAATTTGACTTCCTGCAGGGCAAATAATATCATTGACTACTGAATTCAGACTTTGCCCACAACACTTTGCAGAGGAGTTAGTCTCTTAAATGGTTTGATTTCTTGCTGAGTGCCTCAGTTAGTGCTGCTGTGTTGTTTTGTTTCTAAAGATGGAGCAGCTCTGCTGGCACTTTCAGGGCAAACCTTGTTCTAGAAGCAGCACTGCTACTGTCTCTCTTCCTCTGAGCCATCATTGTCAAATTCTGTCCTTTTCCCTGGGACTCTGAGGAATTGTATGCTTTAGATAAGAATTATCCAGGCATGTTTAGTAAACCTTGTTACTAGCTGAAAGCAAAGCTACTTTTTTTGTCCTTATTTACCCCTGATCACAGCTCCTAACTGGGTTGATCTTTGCCCCACAATACCAGAAAGTGCAGGAGCCTGAAGAACAAATCTTGCATGACACTCTACAAGGAACTGAAAATTCTCAGGCTCAGTTTAAATGTGAATTTTATATGCCTGCAGTTTTTATTATGGCAGTGATTTCATTTTCTGCCATTAAAGTTTTTTTCTTTTGTTTTATTTTGCAGCATGTCCACTAATATTTGAGCTATGCTGCCAGTCACATCTTTGTCTGTTCTTTATGTTTTTAGTTATTTGACTTTCCACTTTTTATATTAGAAAGTATATATAGAACCTGTAATTTCAGTGGTTTCTTTCTGGCTAGAAAGAATTGTAGATTGGCATGTTATTACAAGTAATGGCATGTTATTGCCAGTTATTCAGCCAATTCAGTGACATGAAATTCATCTACAAATAGCTTTGGGAGATGCTCTGTAGGTATGCTGGTAGGCCAATAAATACACCTTGTTGCTGTTAAATGATTGTTTAAAGCATTTGGCAAGAATGGCATAGCAGCAGTGGAACAAAATAAAGCATACTGAACAAAATAAAGCACACTGTATAAAAAGCTAACAGAAATCACCAGCCTGAACTGACACAGATTTAAAACAATAAACTATACCGACTCTGTATTGCAGATGAAGTTGTCTCTCATAAGTAAATCTCTGAGTGTTACAAAAAAAATCTCAAATGCCTCTTACTTGTCTTTACTGGCTGACTAGATGCTAGGGAATGGCTATTACATGTGGCCAAATTTTGCTGCCTAGAAACTGTAAGATTGAGAGATATCAGCCAATAAAAATTACATTAGTATATCAAGATCAACTGACCTATTGCTTTGAGTTTCTCTCTGATTAGCCTCAGTGCTGTGTTTGCCTTACAGTAAATTTTTTTCCAATAATCCACAGGGATTTTCCCCTACCTTCCATTAATTCAGAGGGCCATGCATGAGACTTTTTGCCATGTGTATAATCCCCAGGATAATTCTCTGGGGAATTTTATGTGTTTTATGACAGAGGGGAAAAAGCTGACATCTATGTATAGATCTATGGAAAGAAAAGGACATGGTCATTGGCTTCACCCTCTGTTCTTCCACTTGGGAAATGTGGAGTTTTGTTAGTTATTCTTCAGCAAATAACTCCCAGGGCTGGGTCCAATTTTACTGCAGCACACTGGACTGGGCATCTGCCACAGGCCAGTAGTGATCAAGACCACCTGACTTTCTTTCTACTACCATTTCCCTGTTGGGATTGGTAACCTTGCTTCACTGCTCCAGCAATATGAATTAGAGGTAGTTTATTCATACTTCCTTCTTTCTACACCAAATAATGTACAACTTTTAATGTCTGTTTTCCTAGTGAAGAAAGGGGGGTATGAAACAGGGTAGGAATATTGATCCAGTGAACAGTAGAAATATACAAGATGAAGCATCAAGTACAGATCCATTTTCTCTATGCCATCAGACAAAAAATAAATTTAAAAAAGGAGTTAATATGTTATATTTTTGTTGTAATGATCGTTAAATGCAGTGTAAAAATGACATGAGGATTGAATCTGCATTGTGAATGAATCTTTTGAATCTGTATTTTATCCTGAATATTGTAATGACTTCATTCTACAGCACTGTGCTGCTTCTGTGTATCATTTCATTAGTTTTTTTTAAGAAACTGAGAAGCAAGACCATATTAGATTTCAAAAATTGAATTTGGATGAACCCAGATTTCAGAAAGCTGTGTATTTAATGCAATTTTCAGACTGTCTGCTTGACTGTGAGCCAAAGACATTGTGCTTTGTGGACACTAAACAGAAACTTGAACAGGACTCTGTAGCCAAATCATCTGGTTCACCTTCATAGTCTAAGGAAAGACACATGCAAATTGTTAAGATCAAAAAAACCTAAGCACCCAAACTTTGGAAAATGACAAGACTCTAGAATGGTTTGGGTTGGAAGGGACCTTAGAGATCATCTTGTTCCAACCCTTCTGCCTTGGGCAGGGACACCTCCTACTAGACCAGGTTGCTTAAAGTCCCATCCAACCTGGCCTTGAACACTGCCAGGGATAGGTTGTCAACAACTGCTCTGGGCAGCCTGTTCCAGTGCAAAATGGGGATTTTTTCCTGCTAGGCTTAAGTTTTAGGATTTCATCTCTAGTCTGCTTTAAAAATAATGTATGAGGTGATAAAAAAAGAGTATGGAAAGTTAAAAGGAGAAATATTTACCTAGAATCATCCAATACATAACTGTGTGTGCATCACGCAGGCAACTATGGAATGTGCATCTTTTTCCTGATAGTCAGTGATGGAGTACAGCAGTTAGCATCAGCAGAGAGAGACCATTGATGAGGGTCTTCATGGAGCCAAGGCAGGCTATTGACAAGGGCCTCCTTGGTCTCCACCAGCCTAGGCTGGAAAATGCATAAGATGAAGTGAGCATATAGACATATGCAGAGGAGCAAGAGCATACACTGTAGGAATAAAATTGGAGGTCTCTTAATTTTAAAAGGAGTGTGTTGTACCCATGTGAGTGTAAACCTTCCTGTAGATTGCCTGTAAGTTGTTGATGTCTTATAAGGAGGAACAAAAGTACAAATTTATCTCTGTTCCTGATTCGCAAAATGTCTGACATTTTTTTCCCCTTTGTAGAAAGCAAAAATCTTCATAGCAAAGAAGAGAGAAGCTTATTTTATTTAGAGCCTAATTTTAACAGTTTCCAACTGTCATAAGGCTCATAGTGTTATACTGTCTTCATTCTATTTTTCTGCTAGTCAAAATGATAGGAGAAAGAAGCCCAGTGAAAGTATGGATACAGACTCCAAAAGAAGAATTCAAAGGGGAGTATTTAATTTTGAAAAGTAAGTTGCCAGATGTATAGGAAACTGCAAACCCAATCTCAGAAAGGAAGGAGTCAGGCATTGTGGTACAAGCTACTCTACCTCATGGACAACATATAAACTGAGCATTTTTTGTGCTATGCTACACTATTCTTTTATCTTGCTGCGTCCTTTATCTGACACATATCTTCCGAATTTCTCTGAAGATTTTTAAAGCTTACTTTCCTTTATCTAACTTTCTTGCTGGTTTTCTCCTCTCTGCACATCCTCTCCCCCACCATCTTTCAGGATGTACCAAGTTTGGCATTGTACCAGTTAGTCTGCTCAAAGACTATTTCTGAAATTGCATTTCTTGTGAGGAGTGGAGTTTGCCAATGCCCCTATTCAGTTTAAGGGACAAATAACTGGCTTGCTGCCAGTCCTAAATGCATATTCAAGCAATTGTCCTAAACAAAGCCAGGATATTGAGAAATTTCATGATGAGCTGAAGGCTGTGTGTTTCCACTTTTTATTGTGCCCTCAATATTCTAATGATCTCAAGTTATTGTTTAGTTAGCAACATGAAGCTTAAGTGAGATGAGTCTGAGGATAGTGTTTGATGTAAGAAACTTTCTACAACACCCCCCCACCAAAAGAAAAAAAAGCAATTTTTTTTTTCTCCTTGAGCATGCTCGTTGCCTCTGTACATGAATGAATTAGTGACAAATAAATAATCATGGAGTTTTCCTTGAATGGAATTCTCTAGATGTCTCCAGGCACTATCATGAATTGCACTGTCACAACCTTAAGTTACCCGCTCTGTGAATAATAGAAGCAGGCAAATAAAATGCTATCACCACATATAACATGGGAAAAAAACCCAAACCAGCCCATACTGATAATGATTGCAAGTGACAGTTTCTTTCATGCAGCTCATAAACTGGGGTTTGAACTTGCAGTAGTGCCACATCTCATTATGCAAAATGATTGTGGCAAGGGAGAGGAAAACAAAGGAAAAATAACATTCATATAACATTGAGGTGCATTTAATTAAATAGAAACGTTTAACTTCAGTTCAGGAATGTGTTGTGTCAAAGACCACAATTATTAGGTGTCTGATATAAATCAGATTTATGTGAAAATCTCATCTGAGATAACAAAAAGCACACACTTTTAGCCTCTATAGGTTAAGAGCTGTCGACAGAAATATTAGGTCAAGAAAGCCCAATCTGAAATAACCAAATAAGAGAAATGAATTCCTCAGAAAAAAGATGAGTGAATGAAAGTCTATTCTGTAACCCAGCATCCAACATGCACAATCAAAATTGAAATGTCTTTCAATGAAAATTTTTAGACATTACCTTTTTTGGCCTTTCAATGATAGTAAAGTCTCCAGCAATATGTTTAAGCATGCTCAAAGCTAATTCTGCAATCAGTTATGCCTCCCATGTGCTCCAGCCAGTACATGGGTTTGTTCTTGCTTCATTTCCATTTGACCTCTAAAGTCTCTATCTGGAAACACTCTAGTTTGATTTCAGGAAAAGTATTTCACCTGTTGTCCTTACCTGATATGTGAGGCTAGTGACTTCTCTCATTCTTCTGGCAGATTTCAGTCTGGACCTCGTGTTTTTATTACTGAGGAAAAGGCTTTTTGTCCTCTGGGTGATCAGACTGAAGATCAATCTTTTCCATGTGGTGAAAACACATATTTATTTGTCTTCTCAAAGAAAGAAGAAAACGATGGATAATTTAATACTGTTAGAGACCAAATAGAGTGAGGGAAATATCTCTTGTTTATGTCTCCATGTGAAGGGCCTCATAAATACCTACCAAGCACTGCTGGTTGTAGAGGGAACATAAAGGTTCAAGGTTTTGCACAATGCCTTTTGTCAGGAGACAAAGATTATTGTCTCCGTGCATCCCAACCAAATATGTTTTGATTACTGAAGTCAAAGTGCATCTTAACAGAATACAAGTCCATATTATTAATCATTTCAATATCAAGAATTTTTTAGTAGGAATGTATTTATTAATATGAATTTAGTATTTAATTTGAAGTTAGGATTTGAAGAGGCAGTGTCTATCCTGGAATTAAAATATTAGAGCAAAGGTTGAATGGCCTTAAAAATTACATTTTCCCTGTGACATAATATGCTATGATATTTCCTTTCTCCTTCTAAAGTATCTGAATCCTTCTAAAGTATCTGGAAAACAAACTGGTAACAACTGCAATTTCTCCTTTCTTATTTACACAGTCTATATTGCTATCCAACCCACAGTTTTATGAGTATTTAAAATAAGTGGGAAAATAACATTCACTGTGTTTATTAACATTTATGCTCATTGATCACTATTATAAGAACAGTAGTACAATGAATGCAGTGTGCAAACTGATTTCTGTAGTAAAACACTGGCAAACTAGAAAAATAATTCATTCTACAGAATCTATGAAAAAATGAAAACCTAAGTTATGAAGGTGATGATTTGAGTTACATACACTATAGTTCAGATCATTAATGGCTATCTACTCTGTTTTGAAAGGCCTGACTTAGCAATTAGGATGCAATTATGAGCCCATTCAGGTAGAAGATGGCTATCTACTCTGTTTTGAAAGGACTAACTTAGCAATTAGAATGCAATTATGAGCCCATTCAGGTAGAAGATAATTTAAAATTAAATAGGGTGATATTAATTGGGAGTTGTTTAAGAACATTTAATTAGATGCCCCTAAAGCCCCAGTTCAATAATTGGGAGGGAAAACCATGCTGTTTAAAAAAATAAAGTAACTTACAGAAGAAATAAACCTTATTTCTAAAACAAATCTTAGAGAAGAGGAGATGGAGGAGAGGATAACTTGATGAGAACCAGTATTATCATAAACTGATAATTTCATTTAGAAGCTAGTGTGGAGGAGAGGCTAACTTGATGAGAACCAGTATTATCAAAAACTGATAATTTCATTTAGAAGCTAGTAATGGGAGGAAGAAATAACAGAAACAAACTGAAAAAATCCATAGTGGCTAGTGAAACAAATGCATATATATTCATAAAATATATTAGCAATCAGATATATCCTTTGATTCTACTGCTAGCTGCAGTTCTTTGAAATCTCTCTAATAATGAAGATTTTTATTTCAATAGCTATTACTGATCTGTATTTGTTGCTGGATGCCAGATACTCCCTCAAGTCCTTATGAAGAAGAAACAGTTTCTTCTATCAGTAGAAACTATTGTGAATGACAAATGACAACTAGATACTATTAAATTAGGAGGGTGAGTTTTGCATTGTTTTTGTTAGAAGAATGACAAAATTTTTATGTGACCTGAATTTTTGGCTTGCTAAATTAGGGTAAGTAACTAGTTTCTGGTGCAAACCTTACAGAATTTCAGATATATCACTTAATGACTTAAGAGGCTTTCAGTACCCCATGCCATATTTTCTGTCATTATTTAGATAATGGTGGAAACCCAAAAGAATTCTTTTTTTTGTCATATTTTCAAGGAGGTTTTTACTTGCTTGATTTCATGGGAGATCTTGAGAGACAGAAAGGGCAGTGGAGTTGTTAAATGCTTTAGAAATGTAAATAGAAGGGAGGAATTGTTCAGGTAGAAAAGGTCATATTTGGACAGATCAAATTTGAGATGATGAGACTGTTTTTAAAATGCAGTGTCTGAGAGGAAGAAGGGAAGAATTTAAAACAAAAAAAATTCCCCTGAAGATCATTCTTACAAGTCTAAGTGTGAACTACAGAAGGGGTGGTGAAAGGTAACCATCTTATACCTATACTGTAGCTCATGTAGAAGAAGTAAGAATTGTTCTGCAACTTAAAAATCAGGTCTGCCTTTGTAGTCCTAATGATCCTTCTGTTTGTGAGGATGAGTTGGAGGAGCCTTGTTTTAAAAAGGCTCCCACACTCCTTTCTATCCAAATGCAGCCTTTCTTATCTCTGCAAAATGGTTTAATGAACTCCTTCACGAACTTGTGATCTTTGGGTAGCTTTGAAATTCACAGCTCTTCTGATTCCAATTCTACTCCCAAGTTGCCTGATTCCTGTCCATTCTCTGAGAAAGTAGTAGGGCATATTGGGTTATCCTGGTTACAATCAATTAGTTCTCAAGCTCTCTATAAAGGGTTTTCTGGTGCAATAAACTTCTTGCAAAGATTTTCCTGGAGAATAATCCTATCGTGGTACTAAATCTAGGGACATGCATAGCATACTCTTTCTAATTGTTGGAGTTAGAAATTACGATTTCTGAGGGGTTGGTGTCAAAACATTTATCAGCATTTGACTGATGAAAACAATCACCAATAGAAGTATGTGTTTGCTTTATATATGTTCTGTCTGTTTGCCCTCCATTACTGGTCTCAAACTTCAGACGTGGCCTAATAGGACTACTTAAAGTGAAGAAAGTTAATTAAGAAGCAGGTATTCAAAAAACACTCAGCTCTGAGTAGCTAAAAATCTGCTTTGGAAAACCATATCTGCTGCATTGACAAAAGAAGGTAATATGAGTATTAACATAAGTTTGAGTAAAAGCCTGTTAGCTTCAATTTAAGGTTCTGGCATGGCCTATGTTTGTTTCAGGTTGCATTATGTCAAAACTGGGCAAATCAATATTGAAGTGAAAACATTTTTTTTCCTCTCCCCATTAAAGCAAATGCCTGTGCTTTGATTTTCTAGACTTGCTGCATATAGACTCAGATAGAATAATATCTGCATGTGTTTGTACATTGTGTCTATTCAGTCTTGACAGTTGTGTTGTCAGCATCATACAGTCGCTGACATAAAATTTAAAATGGTATCTTCTAATTCAAAAAAAACCAAACCAAACCAGTATCTTCTACGTTGTATTTTCCTGATAAAGTAACAAGTATGAGGCTGTTGCTATTGATCTTCTTCCAGGAAGAGGGGAAGGATAGAATGAAAAGACAAAGCTGCAAAATGGTGGTGGTGATAGAGGTAGTGGTGGAATTGTCTAGACAGAAAGGAGGTAGGAAGGCAGGTAGGGAAGTCCCAGGGTAGGCCCTCTGGACACACTCTTTATTGGCATTTTTGTTTCTAAACACAATTATATCTCTGTCCTTGTCTTGTTGTTGTTGTTGCTTGTTCTATCATTTTACAACTTGATTACTTCCATTTGGTGTTTGTATGACATTCTGAATGGTTTTCTCTGGGGAAGAGTCCTCGCAGTACCTCAAGTGTCTTGTTTATAAAAGCTGTATTGTTTTCCAGCTATGTCTGAATAACTCCTTCTTGACATATTTACCTTGATAAACAAACTTCTTTGAGTCATAAAGAATATTTCCCAGTAGAGCAGCAAGAGCTCAGGATGTTCCCTGAAGGCTGCTTTGTTTAATGTCAACTTCTCTTCAGTTATCCAACTTCATTTGTGAATTAATCAAGGAGCACATTTTTTTATATCCTTATCTACTCCAAATCATGGCTTGGTAATACCAACATTGGGACTTTGGGTATTCTTTCCAGCTGATGAATGTGATAGCTTTAATACTAACGAGCCTATTCAAGCACACTTCTCATAAGACAAGGAGTCCTGATGAAAGAAAGAATATTGCCTCAAACTGAGTCCATGTTAGAATAGTAGTAACTGGTAATAAGCACTTAAATAATATTCAAATATCCTTTCACAAAAGAAATAATTCAAACAGAGCTTATAGTCATAAGCTCATCCTAAATATTGAGTGAGACTGACTCATAAAGTGCTCTGTGAAAGGAGCAGGTGCTTTGTTTGGGTTACTCACAGACTAAAGAAACCTATAGCATTATGTGATTGTTGTTCTTTGCTATTTTCCCCTATCTGCCAGGTAGGTGCTCAGCTTGCAGAGTTCTTAAACCCGGTGCTAGCTGATTTGGGAGGGTGGAGGTGGCAAAACAAGTAAGAGAACACTCCTGCCCTGAAGGTCTCGTGTCTCCTTGTATTAGAGACAAGAGTCCTATGTACATTGTGATACATTTTATCTCACAATGGGCACAGGAATAAAACCTCCCAGGCTTCATGTACACAAAGAGGTCTGTTAATCCTCACAATGGGAAAGGAATAAAACCTTCATGTACACAAAGAGGTCTGTTAATGGAGGACAGCTAAACCAAAACATAAGTGGATTCTGCTGCCCTTGGTTTGGCATAATGGACGTTTTGAAATTAGACGTTGTAGCAGAAGAATGGTTTCTGTTTCAGCCTCATTCATAATCACTGGAGAGAACAGCATGATCAGTGCAAACAAAAGCACTTCCATATTTAATTTATAAGTCTTAAATAACTTTTCCATTTCGCAGGAGCCACCTGTTGACTGTAGAGGTCCTCGCTCAACAGATTTTGATATTCAAAACACTTCCTATGTGATAAAATTGCCTCATTAAAAAATACTTCATAATTTATAAATAATTCATCAAGTATTTTTGTGTTGTATCTATTTTCAATTTCTTGTTGCTCTTGATTTGGTATCTGAACACTCAGGCTCTTTCATAACGACTGGACCAAAATTTTTTCTCAGAATAACAGATAGGTGTGTTTGAGGTATTTGTTTCCAAGTATTTATCTAGTTATTACTTGCTACTTCCTGGAAATTCCAATGGCCAGAGCTTAAAGGGAACTTTTGTGAATTTCAGACCATGTCAGTATGGTCTGAAAGGGACTTGTTGCCTCCTAACACAAAATGTAAATGCAATTTATGAATAATAAACTTCAATTCTGAGTGTCAGCAGGACAAATGTACAATGGAAAAAAATAACATATATCAGGCTGTGGGAGTCTACTGCCTTCACCTCACCTGCCTTCACTGTGCAGGCTAGTTAGGGAATAATTAGGAAAATTATGTTCTCTGGGATTGCTGTTTTCTGTAACTGTCTACTAATGAACCCCAAGAGAATTCCAACCGAGCAGAGAAACAAAATGTGATCCAATTTATTCTCAACAATTCTCACTTCTTTCATAGTAATATGCCACATAATAAGCAAACTTGCTGTTCTGGGGTTTCATAACATTTTGACTGGAAAACTCCAAACTGTTTTTACAGTATTCTTGCTGAGATTTTAATGTAAGTTACTGAAAAGATGTTTGATTTCTGTGAAATGTAGGAGAGAGCTGCTCTTGGAGGTGGACTACTGCACAATTTCTGTGACAAATGGTAAGTGCTAGCAGTATTCAAATAACACTCCTGTGAATTATTTCAGTCTCTTGGACATTATCTAACACAGTCTTAATAAATACCCAAAGGTATTATGCCATTTAGGATCCCAGGGCACATAGTCCCAGAATTGCATTAAATGGCCCAAACTAATAATGAAAAGTCATTTAAATTATGGACTTTCTTGAATCCACTGAAACATACCAGAAAAAGATGAGAATCTGGGGAGAAATACATAAAATCAGTCGTATCTCAAGCAATTCAATTTCTTTAAAGATACAGTTCTTCACTGATAGCTGTTCATTGTCCAAACTGCACTTATTTTGCTGGGACTCATTTCTATACCTATGCATTACCTAAAGTTCAGTGACATTAGATTCTCAACTTGCAAAGCCACTGTATTTTTGATGCTAAACACCCAAGAGTACATGATCAAAATTCAATGTTTGTGATGATAGCCCTTTGAAGTTTAAGCCTGTGTAATAAGAATGATGATGGGAAAAAGATCACCTTTGTTGAGCCTTGGGTTTTTTCAGTTAATAAAATGTAAGTTGAAAACTAACTGCATAGATATCAAAACTGCAGTACAGTAGGAAATGAAGGGATGTTATGTTTTATCTGACAAGATAATTGACACTCAGGTAAATACTGTTTGGACAAAAAGAGCAGTGCCAGTAGAAAGGAAATCAGTTCAAAGGGGGATGGTAAGATGGAAATGTATCTACAGATAGGAGAGACCAAAGTAGCTTAATTTTTTATTGTTCTGAATTTGAGAAGTCTCTATTGTAGGCACCTAAGCTTGAAGATTAGGTTGTCTCATTTCTCCCTGCTGTCAATGAAGAGAGAGAGGTTCCTTAAGGCAGCACGTTGGAGCAGCAGCTGGACTTTGCAAGCCCTGAGTATGTCTCTGGGGAACCCTACCACTTTCCATTGACAATAAATAAAGAGTTATAGAGACAGAATTTATAAATTAATAGCCCAAAACGTACACTGGTATGATAGATACTTTTCTCCTTGTCTCAGCTGTTTTATGCTATTTACTGTAGACTTTTTGTGCCATAGCAGGTAATTTAGTTGCATGGAGACCTCATAGGAGGCCCTTTCCCCCCCTT
>NW_008676478.1:0-7589 GCF_000695815.1 Acanthisitta chloris
CACAGCTGGGCCGGCCCGTGCGCTTCTTCCAAACGCCTGTTTGTCTCTCGTGGAGCCGCAGCGCCGCGCGTGGCATCCGTTATCCTTGGCGAGCGCACAGCCACCTCTCCCCGCCGGCCCCTCCTGCGGCTGCACGGCCGGGGAGCGATCCGTGACACCAAATATTTTTCAATTAGAAAAACCCCTCAAAACAACCCAATTGTTTCTCTGCAAAGGTGCCAGGATTTTGCCAAAACCTTTCCTCTCACTTTCTTCTGAGTAAAAAAAACCTTTCAGAAATGAGGTCAGATTTTCTAGCTTCGTGTTCAACGTATCTGCAGTTTTGTTGGGGTTTTTAAAAATTTATTTTAAAAAATACAATATCCAGATGCCTGTTGCTGATAGTGGTTGTTTCAGAGATGTTTCATACTAGTATTAAAAAAGTTACAGAACTGAGACTGGCAGCAGCTACTTAAACTGTTGTATGCCAAGCCCTGGAGGGAGTGCAGAGATGCTCTGGAGGTGGCAGAGCTCAGGGCAGGGCAAAGCCAGGCTCGGTCAGGACAGCACTTAGTGCAGGCTAGTCCCAGGGACTGGCTCAGGTGTGTGTGAGCCTGGGCGTGCAAGGTGTGCAGTGCAGCAGGGGCAAAGGGCTCTGCTCCTGCTCAAGCCCCACATGGAAAGCCACATGCCATCAGCATCAGCACTCAAAGCCTGCTGCTCTATTTCTGACACAAGCACAATGTGTTTGGGACTCGCTCCCAGCAACACTTGGCAGGCTTGAATCAGCATTTGAGTCCCCTTGTGTTGGCATTGTGAACTTGGGCAAATGGGGAAAAAAGAACACTCTGAGCTGCAGGGCTTCTTAAAACTGGCTGTTCCAGCCTGATCACCCACGTGGCAACTTTCTTGGACAACTTCTGTTCGGTTGGTTGCTGCTATTTATTCAAGGAGTGTACTTACTGTATGAAGAGACTCGTAGCACCCGTGGTGCCTGATCACCCACGTGGCAGCTTTCTTGGACAACTTCTGTTTGGTTGATTGCTGCTATTTATTCAAGGAGTGTACTTACTGTATGAAGAGACTCGTAGCACCCGTGGCCAGGTGGCTGTAACTTCCTGGTGAGCCGTGGCAATCACATGGCTCTGGCAGAGCTGCAGGGTGCCTCACTCTAGCTCCATTCCCAAACCTGAGACTGGACTTTCCCCAGCTGCTGTGGCATCTGGCTGCATTCACTGAGCACAGGGGTCCAGGTGAAGCACAGTGCAATAAGCAGTGTGAGCACTGACCTGAGGAATGGTGTGACAAGTCCCTGGCAGGGAACTTGAAGTGCTGGGGGTAGTTTTATGTTAGTCTCTGGAAAGTCCTGAGAGCCTCTTTGCCATAGCCCATGTCACTGCTGGGCTGCATTGCTGCCTTTCTCTGTAAAGTGTAAGACTAGTATTTGCCTGCTCTAAAGACTGCTCAAAACCCTCTGATGAAAAGTGGTGAGCATAAGTGAGGTGGCAGTATCATTGCAACAGTAGCCACAATGTGAGGTTAATGTCTGACCTTAGTTGATTAAGTCTTATTTTTTCATTAAGTGCATTTAGCAACTCACAGCAGCAGCATTTGAGTTAAGGTTTGGTCCATCATTAAGCGCATTTAGCAACTCACAGCAGCATTTGAGTTAAGGTTTGGTCCTATCCCATTCTTTCAAGTTCCATGATGTACATGGGTGTTTCTCCTCAAAGTGGCTGATGAAATATACAGGATAGTGACCAGCCTTGTGAATCAGTGGTATTCTCTGTAATAAAGTGCCTGGCAGGTTGGCATCTATGTCCCCTCACACATGTGGTCCGCATTTAGCAACTCACAGCAGCATTTGAGTTAAGGTTTGGTCCTATCCCATTCTTTCAAGTTCCATGATGTACATGGGTGTTTCTCCTCAAAGTGGCTGATGAAATATACAGGATAGTGACCAGCCTTGTGAATCAGTGGTATTCTCTGTAATAAAGTGCCTGGCAGGTTGGCATCTATGTCCCCTCACACATGTGGTCTCTGGGGTAGAGAGTGTACACGTGGCATGGTGTCCACTTCCACGTCAAGAGCAGCAATCCCTGTGGGATCCTGGAAGGAGAGAGGGGAACAGCATGCAGGTTGTTTCTCAGAGCATGGTGAGCAGGGTTTATCTCGTGAAGGTTTGTAGTGATAGGGACGGAGGAGTTCCCAGGACAGGATTTCTACTTATCAGAGAGACAAGCTGTTGTGCAATCTGTACAGCTGTTTGTCTCCAGTACAAACCACATCTCACCTTAACACCATTCCCTGCTCTCTCTCCTTTCAGATGGGGCATCCTCTTCTCCCACCCCCGGGATTTCACGCCCGTCTGCACCACAGAGCTCGGTCGGGCAGCGAAGCTGGCGCCTGAGTTCAGCAAGCGCAACGTGAAGATGATCGCCCTCTCCATCGACAGCGTCCAAGACCACCTCTCCTGGTGCAAGGTACAGGGCTGGGGGGAAGTGCAGGGGGAGCTTGCACTGCTGCCTTGCTCTGAAGGCCCACACAGAACAGCACACCGGCTTGGAACTATGTATCTCAAATCCCAAGGCATGGAGGTGCTAAAATTCAGAGCAGGAGCAGGAAGGTCTTCTCCATCTTCATGGAGCACTCCACAAAGTCCAGGATGCTCTATGCACTGACACTTTGAAACAAGGTAACAATATTACTGCTCTCCCATCAGTACCTGAAGGGGTAAAAACCCCTGAAGGTGTAGAAAGGGCTGTCACAAAGTTCTGTGATACAACAGGAAAGGAGAGGAGGCATCAGAAGTGAAGAGGCAGTCTCAAAGGGTGTGATTCTTACTCAGGCAGGGAAAAGAAAACAGAGGACAAACAGGGACATGTTAAACATAAAAACACAAGAAGGAAAATGGTAAGGGTAAAACCTTCACGAGAGATTGTAAAAAAGGGTGGGACTGGAATAACTTGCTGGAGGAACTAAAGTAAAACTTCAAACACAGCCTCAGCAATGGTGTCCTGCCGGGGAGAATGACTCCAGGGCTCAGAGGTTTTTGGGGTGTACAAGTGAGTATTTCAGACAGATATGGCCAGAGTGTAAAACTCCCTGGGCGAATTACCTGCCACTTTCTTTGCTCTTAAAATTGGGAACATGCTCGTACATTTTCCAGGGGTGAGACTTGCATGCAGTAAGAGGCATTAAAGGTGGGAAATTTCCACACTCGGACGTTGTTTTATGACTGACTGACTTTAGAAATTACCTAATTGCCTTATTGCTTAAATTGACCTTTGTGCCTGAGTGGTGCATGGCCAATGTCCCTCCAAGCCTCAAGGGCCTGGGAAAACCAGCATATAAATCCCACACCAGCAAATGAGATTTCTGTGCTGGTCAAAGTGGCTGAAACCAGCTATCAAATGAGCAAATAACATCTCATTAAATATAATAGAAAGCTTTGTTTGAGCTTTTGTAAGGGAGTCTCATCTCCTGGTTGGCTAGAGCCCTTTGAATTGGTATTGCTGACTTTGTAAAAGTCCTTGAATTTCCAAGCTTCTCAATCAGCTTTGTGAAGGACAGGCTTCTTCCTGCAGGGAGACAGGAGGAAGTAATAAGTTGTGTCAAAGAAGGAAAGTTCTGAGCTTCCTTCAAGGCCTGCAGGGAAGTGTGGGGTTCAGCATATTCCCTGAATATGCTGAAAATATGATCTGGAAAAGAGATGAACAACGAGCTGACTTTGCTGATGGTGTGGAATTATTCAGCACAACCTTAGGTAAAACCAGGAGAAGCTGCAGAACAGCCTCTCGATGCTGACTGATGGGAGGCAGATTAGGGAAACCTTGCAGAACAACTACAGAGAAAGGCAGAGGGCAGTGATCCAAGCTGTGGTGAGCTTTGTCAGGCTGGGAGAAGCCGTGGAGACAGAGGTTTGGAAGTGCCAGCTCAGCACCTCTCAAAAAGAAACCTATGAGTCTTCCAGATCAAAAGATCCAATTGGCGAGGACAAATCCATAGCAGACTGGAGTCTTCCATGCAGCCTGTGTTTGAAATTGTACATCTCACAGACTACAGGGGAACAAGAAAAGGTGGGGAGGGGGAACAAAGCTCTCTGCAGAGTGGAACTCCAGGTAATGTGGAGAGCTAAAGAGCTGAACTAGGAAGGCAAGTGTTAGAGCCTGCCACAGGTCTGAGACTAGGGACAATGCCACAAAGGTTCTCCTGACTAGCCATAGGGGGAAGAAAGAGCTTAGCAGAGGTACCAACCCGTGGCAGAAGCTGCCTGTATGAACAAAAGCACTCCCTAAGTAGGGCTGGCTAGCATGTGCTGTGCATGTCAGGGGATGTTTCACTGCTCTCTTTGGCCACTGATGCCTTCAGCTCGGTGAGTTGAGGGTGAATAAATCACTCCAGTCAAGTCTGGTTTCAGCTTGGACTCTGGAAAGAAAAATAGTTCATAGAGAAGTGAGTTGTGGGTATCTTGTTACAAAACAGGGTGTGGTTTGTGAGGCTGTTTTGTAGAGCTCCCCAGGTCACAAAATTACCTGCGTTTTGAAACAAGTTACAGTCCATAGGACTCACATATTACTTCTCAGAAACTCTCTTCATCCTCCAGCCCCTCCTCTGAAGAGAACAAGGCACAGTGTGGCCTGGTACAAGGGTTTCTGGCTTGTCACCTGGTTTTTGAAAATAGAAAAACTTCATGGAGCATTCAGCAGCATTTCCTCTTGGCTGAACTCTCCAGCTTTGCTTTCCTTCCCTGCTCTGACAAGCAAGGTCTGCAGAACTGAACTGATTCCTTCCTTCCAAGGCAGGCCTGACCACAACCTAGCTGAGATAAATGGCCCCTTCTTTTGCAGTGCAGAGTCAGAAAGGCCTGGGGGGAAAACAAGCAAAGAGAAAAGCTGGACAGGAAACGTCTTGCCACGTGTGCAGCACTTGACCTGGTTACAGCATCCTGAGCAGCTGGGTGAGGGTTACAGCCCCTGTTGTCAGCACTGTCAGCCTGTGAGGGCTGAGGAGGGGTGCAGGGCCTGCAGCATTTCCAACCCTGCCCTCTTGAGTTCTCTCTGAGCAGGGCCCAGCCTGATCCCCCACATTCAAAGCCCAGAGAAGGCAGAGAGATGTGTACATTCAAGTTATCAGCTGAGCTGACAATGCATCACAGCAGTGTGCAGGAGGCTCACATCAGTGTTACAGTCGTTTTGTCCCCTTGTAGCATGAAGAGAATGGAAGGAACAGGCTGCTCTGTTCTGGGGCAGAAACCTTAAATTATACTTGCATTGATGCTGGCAGCGGCTCTACTTGTGCAGCGTCGAGCAGGCTCCTCATAGTGCTGCTGGGGCTCAGTGTGACCTCTGAGGGTGGTACTGCAAACTACAAGGGCAACTTGAATGCTTCAGCCAAGTCCAGACCAGATTTGGAGATGCTGAAAACACTTTCCCTGTGAAGCAGGTCAAGTCTGGACTAGCACAGGGAGGAACCTCAAACTATGGTCACAAGGGAGAGCCTGCAGGGCTGTGGAAGGGGATGGTTTTCTCTGCTGTCCCAGCTGTGGTTCAGAAAGGAGCATGCAGTGTCCCACGTCTGCACTCAGACTCCTGTTCTGTTCCTGAGAGTCTTTAGTTAAGTTAGCTGGAAGTGACTTGCTGAATGGAGCTGGTCCCTCACACCAGACCTGTGAAGTGTTGGACACTTGACCTTTGTTAGCTGTAGAGTTGCTGGTTTGCACTGCTACTAGAGAAACTGCTCGTTAAGACCACAGTCCAGTTCAGATGTGACACCAACACATCTGCCAGTGGTGCTAGATCACGTACTGGGAGAGGGTTGGAAGAGGGACAGGTCTGTTCTCAGGGAAAGGTGGTTCAATCTCCCTGTGTCACTAGCATGGGCAGGACTTCCCTATTGCTCCATACCCACTGCCTGGGCAAAGCAGCTGTTCCAGAGCCAGCTGAGCCAACGGGGTGTGAGCATAGACAGCATAAGAACTAACCTCTAAGAAAGAGGCACAGTCTGGCCTAGCACGAGGGTTTCTGGTTTATCACTTGCCTTCTGAAAATAAACTTCATGGAAGGCTGTGAGCCCCTGGCTGTGCTGTCCCAGCCTGACACCCTGGAGCCAAACAAGTCACAAGTTCCTGCAGAGCAGCTGCTGGACATGTTTCTGTGGGGGCTGTCTGCAGGAGCTTGTCCCATGCATATACAGCCTGTGTAGAGGTCTCCTTGCCTGACCTCTGTCTCCCATGGTGGTGCCCACAGCAGGGACCATGAGCATGTGGATGGTTTTGTCTCTGCAGGACATCAATGCATACAACGGGGAACAGCCCGTGGAGAAACTCCCCTTCCCCATCATTGCTGACAAGAACAGGGAGCTGGCTGTCAAGCTGGGAATGCTGGACCCCGACGAGCTGGACAAGGATGGCATGCCCCTGACTGCTCGTGTGGTGAGTGCCTGGCCCACAGCACCTTTGCCTCCTCAGCAATGAGCACTGCCTGCCACCCTGCCCTGTGTCTGTGGGGCTGTGCCTGAAGATGGGAGCAGCTTACCTGGAGAGACGCAGCTGGGTTGACTTCCTTGGGCTAGAACCATGAGGTGTGCCACAGGGAGAGGCAGTGCAGTGCTGGCCTGCTGGGAACAGCTGCATCTTGCTGTTGCTGTCTGCTCATCCTGGTTGTGCCTGTCCTAACATAATTCTTGTCCACACTTGATCTGCTGGACTTTCCCACCTATGCTTGCATTAGAAGAGCACAGGTCAAGGGAAGAAAACATTTCCAGTGGCAAAATTAGCTGGCATTGGAAACAGGAGCTCCCAGAGGAAAAACACATTCCCTGAGCATCACTTATCAGTCTAGATCCTCACCATGGCATCTCTCTTGTCCCAACACCTGCAATGAAGCAGGCCACCTCCCA
The DNA here is from genome assembly GCF_000695815.1 of Acanthisitta chloris. NCBI lineage: Eukaryota > Metazoa > Chordata > Aves > Passeriformes > Acanthisittidae > Acanthisitta > Acanthisitta chloris. The sequence goes on from NW_008676478.1 coordinate 6,880, forward strand.
GGAATGGAAGGAACAGCAGGGCTGAGCAGTCCAGCCCCTGACCCTGTCTCCCTGTGCTTAGGTGTTCATTTTTGGCCCGGATAAGAAGCTGAAACTGTCTATCCTGTACCCAGCCACCACTGGGAGAAACTTTGATGAGATCCTGAGAGTGGTGGACTCCCTGCAGCTGACAGCATACAAGAAGGTTGCTACACCTGTGGACTGGAAGGTGAGGAGTGGAGCAAAGTTCATAGCTGGGCACTGGAAACAAGCATTGAAATGTCAGCCTCCCCTGGAGGGGGACCCATGGAGTGGGGAAAGCAGAAGGTGGAGGCAGCCTTGCTTCTGGAGGCTTCCATCTCCTGCAGCATAAGCTCCTAGTGGCTTGGGGCAGCCCAGTTCCCAGGGAAGCTCTCCTTTTCCTAGGGCTTGACATGCCAAGGGGGAGCCAGCACTACCTGTCCAGGAAAACCTAAGCAATAGGAATGGATGTGCAGACTTGGGCAAGCAGTGCTCCCTCCTGCATCGTAGAGATGCCCAAATTCCCCTCTCATTACTCCCTGTTTCCATGGGAATGCTGTGGGGAAGAGCTGGCCTGTGGGATCCCATTGGCACAGAGCATTTTCGACATCACCTGTGTCTGCTGGTGTAGATCCCAGTCAGTCCTCACTGCCAGCTCCAGGCAGAGTTGGCACGGGATGTTCCGGGGCACTGGGGCCGAGTGTTCAGAG
>NW_008676478.1:7855-10620 GCF_000695815.1 Acanthisitta chloris
CGAGTGTTCGGAGAGAGGCAGTGCTGAGCCTGCCACCTCCTCTGCTGCTCTCACGGTTCCCATTTGCTCCCCAGCCTGGTGACAGTGTCATGGTCGTGCCCACCTTAGCTGAGGACGAAGCCAAGAAGCTATTTCCCAAAGGAGTCTTCACGAAGGAGCTCCCGTCGGGCAAGAAGTACCTGCGTTACACCCCTCAGCCAGAGTGAGCGGCGCTGCCCGTCCGTCCCACCGTGCCACGCGGCGCCGGGAGCCTTCCCCGTGCCCAGCTCCTGCCCCTCTGACACTGCACGGTCCAGCAGTCTCGTACCATCACACGACTAAACCAATCCTCCCCATCCCTTTCATCCCCCACACCCCCTTAAAACTAAACCCCTGGGTGTTTTCTTGCCTTGAATCAGCACCGCAAGGAAATGGTTAGCAGACCAGTGGTGCTCCAGGGCTCGTGCTGTGGAGTCTCTCCTGTTTGGTACCAGCTAAGCTTTTTCCAGAGGCATGGTGAGAAGTGTGGTGTCAGCAGCCAGGCCTCAGAGGGGTTTCCTGCTGGGATAGGGAGTTTCAGGGCTCCAAACTGCTGTGTGCCTTTCAGAGCAGCTGTCACTAACACATTAACACCTTTGATCTCATGAGTAGGGGAAGAGCTGCAGAGCCAAATCTCTCACTGCTTTCTCATCTCTTGCTGGAAGTTGATTGTTTTCACGTTTTATGGAAGAGGGAATTGAGCAAATAAAACTGACCTTCAGTACTACCTGCAGTATCCCTTGTTTGTCTCTGCTGACCCCCACAGCACCCTGCACCATTTCCTTTGTTCCCTGTGGCCATGCAGCTGGGATGTGTGCCCATGCTCCTGGGTGGGTGGCAGTGGCACAGACTGCCCTTGTTCCTGCTCTGTAAGGAAGGCATTTTGCAAAGACAGGTTGTCCCACAACACACAGGCTCAGAGTAAGGCAGCAGAGCTTAGGTCTGTTGTGTTGCTCCTCTTTACAGCAGAGTCTCTGCAGTAGGTAGGAGATACCTGCCATGGGTATGTGCCTCAGCCTGGCCTGCTGTTAGCTGCTGGGTGGGGGGTCCTTCCCTGCTTCCAGGGCATGAACAGGCATGACATAAGCCATGCAAACTCCTGTTTGCTCTCCCACACCTACACCTTAGGGATTTGTCAAGGGATGAGTGATGTTTTAATATAACACTAAGAAAGTGCTCACCAAATCACTCACAGGCTGGCTGCCAGCAACCCTCAGTGCCCAGTGCAATCCTCAAAAGGAGCAGCTGTTACAGCAATTGGTTGGTTTGGGGCACAAATCTACCCTCCAGCAAGCAGGGGCTAGCAAGGTTGATGCTCAAGATAAGCAAACAGACTGGATGCAATGAGATACCCTCCAGATACCCTAATCGTGGGTGAGCACCCACACCCCTCTTTAATTATCCCCCGCAAATAATAAAGGGTTATATTAATTTTTAATTGCCTTCAGGAACTATGCAGCAAATGTGTGTTTCCCTAAATGGCTTTTAAATGAACCTTCATTATGAAACTGTATTATTCCCATGTATTATTTTTACTAGAAGAGAGAAGCAGCTGGTCTCTGGGTTGACTCTTGTTCTCGCTCTTCCACTCTGCATGAAGTGGGAGGAGGAATCTGCAATTTCAAAGGGGAAACATCCTTTTCCTGTGTAATTTTTTAGCCTTACCAAGCTTGGCAGCTTCCCTACTTCTCCACGGCTGGGCTGATGAACTCCTGGGTTTCTTGCTGAACCCTCAGTACACAGCCCTCGCCTTCATCTGGTTTCCTGAGGGAAAAAGGGATGTCCATCCCCTCCAAGCTCTCCAACCAACTGCCCAGTTTTCTGGGAGCTTGAGGACACAGCCCCACAGCAAGCCTTGCAAACAGTCTGCTCTGAGCAACCTCAGGGAAGGGGCACTGCAGGGCCAGCACAACCTCTCTGGGACACCACAGAAGCTAACTGCAAGTAGAGACAAAGGGAAACAAATCCTGCCACCAGACCCAAGGGCTTTAAAGGCAGCAGAGTCAGCCACTGGTCCCACTGCTGATTCAGGCAGGGGCTGACGACTGAAAGCCCACGAATTCCTGCCTGTTCCACAGTGCTTCCATAGCCCCAGAGGTACAAACCAGCCAGATGGACTCAAGCAAAGACAGGGTTTGGTTCCAGTACAGCTCGAGTGGTTTTCTTTTAATCCCAGAGAAGTGAAATGCAACATTTGTTGGAGTTGGTAATAACATCCAGAGACAGAAGTCCAAGCCCCCTACTCGGTAAAGTCATTTGTGTTTAAGGCACTCTGCAAAACCAGCTTTCCTCTCCTTCCGATTTTCCCCACGCGGCAGCAGAATACCTGGTTTGGTCTTTTCTCCATAGCGACATTCACACGTCCTGGCTCTTCTCACCATCTCCAGGAATTGGCAACAGCAAATCCAGCGGGAGCCGAACAGAGAAACGCCAGGAGGCAGGGCCAGCAAATCCGGACGGGCACGGGGGGAGCACAGCGGCCGGGGATGGGTGTGGAGGCTCCAAGCTGCTGCAGGAAGGGGACAGGCACCGGGTGCCCTCCCTGCAGGCACCGAAGTGATTCCTCCTCCTTTCTCCAAAAGGGGATGGGAGGGCCGGAGCCCCCGAGCATCCCTCCCCAGCAGTGCTCCCGGACAGCACCCCAAAATGCAGGGGGCTGGGTGGGGGGAGACCCAGCTGCCCCCACTGTGCAGCAGAAATGACCCCCCTGACTTCCAGTTGTCAATAAATACCAATAAATAACTTAA
>NW_008676479.1:0-8527 GCF_000695815.1 Acanthisitta chloris
AATCAGACATTGAAATGGGCTGCCTGGCGAGGTGGTGGGTTCACCATCGCTGGAGGTTTTCAAGATGAGAATGGGTTTGGCACTAAGTGCCATGGTCTACTAACCATGGTAGGGTTGGACTCAATGACCTTTGAGGTCTTTTCCAACCCAGTTGATTCTATGATTCTATTATATACATATGTATATTTATATATACTTGGAGTGAAATTCTGTAATAAGGTGCTAGACATTTAAACTGGCTATATTTGTTCATCTTTGATTTTGTTTTGGTTTTAAATACACACCAATGATGGTTCTCATTGTTTTACTGGCAGATTGATTTATTTCAAATCTCTGAATTAATTGACAGATTACTGTGTTTTTTAATGCTAATTGCAGTGCTTTTGCCCTTTACAATAGGAAGGTTAAGGCAGTGCAAAAGAGTACAACAAGTATGATACGTGATCAAAGGTGACGGCAGCCAAGAGTAGATGTGGTGTCCATGGAACACTAAAAGATTAAAAGAGGGTAAAAGGCTAAGGAAGACCAGCTGGCTCGTAACATATTACTGTTCAGAGTGCATTACTTCTAAATTGAAAAACGGTTTCAAACTGCAGGTTTCCAGGATGCTGCAGAGTGGAATGCATACCAAATATGGTTACTTCGCCCTGGGTAAAGAGTAAGGGAACACAAACTATTGAATGTTATTGGCACTGTTAGCAGCTGTTTACTCTTTCTCAGGGGCATAGGTTAAGGGCAGGGACAATGTACAAAATCAAGAGAAAAGAAGTGGATAAAGGCAAATAGACTTTGGAGACACTGTAATCCCTTATCAATTGCAAAATAGTAATGATGTATCTCCTTTCATTTTTTTTCAAAATTATTTATTTTATATGCATGCTATCAGAATAAACCTCCCAGACATTTATAGAGGTTTTTGACATTTACTGAGAAAGGATGATTCTCTCAGTCTGGAAATAGAGATCTGTTACTTTAACCCCTCTCTTTATCACGAATGTCTTTGTAACCAAAAGCCCATCTGTGGCCCACTGCCACAGGGCTATAGACAATGTCAGCAAGGGGAGGTAAGAAAAAGATGATGCCTAAGTCACCAATCAAAATCTAGAAAAACTTGCATTCATGTTCCCTTTCTAATACAGATGTCCTCTGTGACCTTCCAAAGATTACATTGTATTGTTGAAGGTGGAGGTCCCCATGAGCCAAATAGTACTGACAGTCTATTGTGAATGTAAGTGCCCTATGCATTGTAGAAGACATCTCTGAAAAAAAGGTAGGGCTAGGCAAACGTATTCTATATTTTCTGGGTTAATTCTATAATAACCTATCAGTAGACAGAATATTTAAAAAAAACAAAACAACTGTCAGCTGGAAATTATTTGTAAAGGTCTGCTTCATAAGTGTGACATGTCGGCCAGTGTTCCCACACACCTAGCAAAAGCAAGAGGTCATTCTTGAAATGAGACGTTTTCTTTTTTTGGTTTGTTTGGTTTTGTGGGTTTTTTTTCCCATGCCCATAGAATGGAACTGAAAAAAAGTTAACTTGAAATCAAATTGGCTTATTTTTTTACCATGCCAAAATGGTAGGTAGTCATGCAAGGGCCTGCACCGAGGAAAGAGGATTCTTCCACAGAAAAGAGTGAGATTGTACTACCAGGTGGACACTTAGCACTTATTTTATGTTCTCTAAGGGAATATATTGCTTACAGTACAAGATATCGGTGAGTAGGGTTTGCAAAATTGTATTTTAAAATTTCTCTCCTATTTTTATTTTTTGTGCTTTGTTGTAAATTGACTTTCCACTTTTCTTATGATTAGATCAAGCTTTGGAATAAGCCACCTTTATCTTTCTGGCATAACAGGTTTAAAGTAATTTTCCCGAAAAACAACATTAGTCATATCTGTGTTTTATATATTTTGTGTGTTGCAACAAAAGATCTGTTCAGCTTCTTCAGCAACGGTGTGCAAAGAGCAGACTGAATTTCATTATTCACACCTTTTACCAAGTAAGACTAGGACAGATCTCTTTTGTAGTTTTGTTTTCAAGACAGGCTCCAGTCATGTACAGTAAATGAAATGGCTAATGGATTAGGAAGGCAAATTCCTAATAACTTCTTTGCATTCACCTTTTTACTTCCTGTAATGCTTTAATCCTTTGAAGTTTTTCCCTTAAAAAATATCCAGTTATTATCATGCCTGTGTATACAGGAAAATCTTTTGAGTCATTATTTGGAGACAGTTGTGAATTGGAGAAATGTTTATGATCAAGATCACATGGGGATAAAATAATCAAAACACAATTTTATTAAAGGCAGCTCTTTACTGTGGTAGTGTGTAGTAACAATCGCTGTAGCTTCACTAGTGCAGGATGTAATGATTTGCATGACTGCTGTATAGTTTTAGGAACGAAGAAAATAAAAATTATGAATAATGCAGGAGAAGAAACAGTTTGTCTTCTGCTCTGTAAAAAATCAGATTGCATGTTAATGTAATTTTAATGTATTGACTTCCAAACTATCTGTCAGAGACTAAAAAAAGAAAAAAATCTTGAAAGCTAAAGTTTGAGAGGATAGGACATTTTAAAATTAAACAGAACATTTTTAAATCACAGTACTAAATATTAAGCTATCCTTTAGCAGAGTTATAAAAATAGTTAATTACTGGTAATACCTATTTAGCCTACAGCCATATTGTACACTACAATGTTCTTAGTGCCAGCCCTGTGAACCTTGTAAAACTGAAGCAATGATATTTTAACTGTTTACTGAAGTATCAACTTACTAGGGTAAATAAACTGGCATTAATATAAAAGGCTGATCCTGCAACCAAAATTAAAGAATAAGTGTGTTATAGGGCTTTTTCTTCAAGGATATAAGTATATTGCTATTGTTCAAGCACTAGAAAAAATGTTTTTATATTAGTCTGTATTTTTATTGGTCTGTATTTCTATATGAGTCTGCATTGCAAAAAATATTTTTTATAATTGTAGTTCTTACTGCCAACTGTGCTTCACAGCTATGACAGTCTGACAGAACTGGCAATGTGGTATCTTGGATCTAGTGTTTGAATGCAGGGTGCTGCACTGAAGTGATGCATTGCTAGTAGAAGATAAGGTTAGAGTACAAAACAGAAAAAGGCCAGTTGAGACTTTCCGGACCTTTCCTTTACCAGAAGTCTTTAGCATCTATTTTCAGTCTGTGTGGGAAGATTTTTTCTGGCATCGTGATGTCTGATCTCATCCTTGCCACTTCTAAGATTGTTTTTATGCCTGTTTTTTTAGACTGTATACAGTGAATGATGGGAGATAGGTGGGAGTAAAGAGCAACAGGCAATGCATCCTGGTCCCTTTGTGCCTAGATCTTTTAACACAAGTAAACTGTCTTTCAATAAATAAAAAAAAGGAGGGGGGCAGGGAGTGACTTGATATTATCTTTTGAGTGGATGAAGCAGCTCCTAGTATTCCCTTAAGGCTTTTGAGAGCACAGTTGTGATGTTGTCAACAAAGAAAAAATAGCATAGCAAAGTGAATGCAGTGCTCTTGTTCATCTGTACATGGACTGATGCAGCATTGGAGCAGCAGATGCTGCCTTTTATCAGCAGTGAGTTCTATGTTTCTGAGGGTAGGGTAGCCAAGAACCTCCCTTGATATCCCTTTAAAAAACCAGCATTGTTTAAAGATAAACCTATGGACCTTTATTTATTGTTGAGAAAAAACTCTAAGCACCCTAGAGTCCAAGTGAGTTTGGGCTGGGAAGGTAATGAGATTTCTGTTCCAAAAAATTATTTTTGTTTGATTTCCTGATGTGGTCAAGCTGACCTGCTGCTTGATATCTTGGCCAAAGTTGTGATCATGAGCCAAGGAATAAACTTAAGGCAGAAAGATGTGGCAACAGAAAATGCAGAGAAAGGTTAAGTTGTGGAAAAAAAAGATACATGTAATTAGCTTTCCATATCCTGTGGGCTTCATAAAAATACCAAGATGGTTACAGTAATAGGGAGAACAAAGAAAAAGAGATATTAAAAACTAGGGGTGCTGGATAATTACTCTGTAAAGTTCTCACAAGTCTGTAAAGACTAGGTAAATCTCCTTGTGTGGCCTAGTATGGGACATGGAACCTTCTCCATCTTCTCCAATTGCAACTCTGCTTGACCTTGAGAATATCACTTGGTGTTTTGCTGTGACCCATAAGATATAACCAGGACAAACTAAGTGTAATACAAAGTCTTCCCTGCAGATATACTTGTGTGGTGGGTTAGAGTTGGCTAAAAGCCGCACTCCCTTCCAGCTGCTTGCTTACTGCCTCTCTACTATCAAGGAAGAGCAGGAGGAAGAAAGCTCATGGGTCAAGATAAAGTCAGGAAGATCTCTTACCAATTACTGTCATGGGCAACTTGGAGAAAATGAACTTAATTTATTGCCAATTAAAATAAATATTTAAGCATCAAAGGCAAGAATCTGTCACAATTTCTCTTTGTAGTGCTGCTCTTCAGAAAAAGTGTATTCACCTGTTGCTGCAGACAAATATTTTTCTTGCTGTGACATATAGCAATTAGCTTACCCCTGAGACTTGGCAGAAAAGAAAAGGCACATTTTCAGAAATAGTGATTGTATTCATGTGGAGAATAAAAAACAAATGTAGATGTCATCAAAAGGCAGAATGAATGGGCCTAAGCTGTTAAAAACAAGGATGGAGAGAGGTGTTTTGTTATGGTATTCACAGGACTGTGCCAGTAGTAGCACTGGCTACTCTAGCTCCAGATTGGCACCCTGGTATAGAAACTACAGTGGCCATTCTGAGTGACTGCTTTTGCAAGCAGAGGTAGTTCTGCAACTTGATACATCTCTTCATGTTGGTATATAAGGATTGTCCTTGCAATTAATGTAATCTTCTAGATCTTTCTCACCTGTCATCTATCTTGGAAGCAAACTTAACTCACATATCACTTCAACAGCTGCAGATTTCTTGATGTCTTAATAATGATCAGCAGCTTCACTGAGTGGGAAAGTTAGGTGTTTGACTGTTTTTCAGTGCTTGCCTACAGCTGTTCTACAACTGTTACAGGACTACAGCTGTTGTAGAATTCTACAACTTTTATAGGATAATGATTTCAAGTGTTAAATACATATAAATGATTTCAGGTATTTATATATATTTAATACTCAAAGCTATTGTCGCATAAAACTGCTAGAATTTAGTTATAAAATTATACTTGTATATTTGTATGATTTTAGGTAATTAAGGAATGAAAATGCATATTCACATTAGTGTATAAATTACTGGAATTGAGTATTATTTCACAAATAATATCCTGAGATGCTTCACAATTTGAGGTACTATATAGATGTTGTCGTCTTGTTTTCATCAGAAGACAATGAGGGCAGATATGTCATGCATTCCAAAACTGGAAAATAAGAAATCTCAAAGGAGGCTGACCACAGTATTTTACATCAAAATTCTTTAAAAAGTAATTTCAGTTTTCAAAAAGTTTGAAAAGTCACTGTCGTATGTTTCTTCTCATTAAAAAATAAGGATCAAAAATACTTTCTGTGATAAATTTTAAGAAATCTATCATGAAAAGCTGATGCAAGTCATTGTGGGAGCAGGAAGGTTATTTGTCTAATATCCTCATTGTTCTCTACTGGTTTAGCACTGTCATTCACACACTTCTTTATGTCACTAGGACAAGAGGCTGTGGTCCGTCATGGAAGAACCGGTATAATTGTGGAACCAATTAATGCTTTTCTGGAAAATCACAGTTGAATGTGTTGCGGTAGCAAAACTGACTATTGTTTATACTGAAATCGTGCTAATGTATTTGGCATACTTGGTCTGGATAAAAGTATTAAGAGTTCACTATTGCTTAATTGACATCTGGACTTGTCTTTGAGCTCTACTTGAAGTAGCTTTTTTGCTACCTTTGCTACTTAACTTCTTAAATGGAAGGCATTACTGAAGTTTTTTTGGGTTAATCTGTGAGCAGAAGACTCAGTACTGCTGGTACCTGCCTTAATATTGAAAACTCCTATTTTTTAAATGCTAAAAGCAAAGATTTGTTCATATTTTGAGTGGCATTTATCTTACAAAAATACAGAAAGTTGCTGAAAAACAAAAAGGGAAAGCAAAAATGCTGTCTCCAGGAAAGAACAAATAAACCTCTGTCTTGCATGAACCCTTGCAATGGCATTTGGCACTCATCTAGAAATGGAAAAGTCAGTGTAGGAGAAAAAAGTGAACAGCTGTTTAGCTGCACAACATAATGATAGCACTTTACACTTTCTGTTTTTACATGCATTTTAAGAGTCATGGAGTTACTAATGCAAGCTGGGCACTTTATGGTTGCCTCAATGAACTCACAGTGAATTTCAAACCACAAAAAATGGAAATTGAGAATATCTTCTAAGTAAGGAAAACAATTTGTAAGATGAAACTTCACCTTAAACTTTCATCTGAACACCATATTACAGTACATCCTGAAAACTTCTAGAGAGCTTTATCTAGTTTATGTGTATCTAGTTTCAAATGCTTTAAAACGTATTCAGATTTTCCTTAATCTAAATGTAGTTTACTCATAGCAAGTCCTCTGGGGCAAGTATCAGGCTATTCCACTTCAATTAGAGCAACTATGCGTGTCTACTGTCAGTGTGATTATTCTGTACAAATTAAGCCAGTAGCTGCAAAAACCTTTAGTCATGAGAATCACTCATTCTTTTTTATGGTTTCCTACCCCCATCCAGGCTTTACCTGTTCAATATGTCTCACATGACTAAATCTTTAATCTGATTAACTTCAATATTAGACATCTCAGATAAAGCCTTTCCATTGTGATTACTGCCCACAATACATTTCATTATTTTGAACTGCATTTACCCAAAATCTTCTTTGTCATGATAAGCCTGTGGTAAAAAACCTAGTCATCCCTGAATAACCCATCTCTCATAAATTAGTCTTAACACCTATGAGCACCAATTTCATTGCTGTTAGCAAGTATGTGAACTAGATGTCAGATACGGAAGGCCCACTCATATTCTCATGCCCTTTGTAGGAAAGTGTTCAATAGAGAGATTAAAATCATTTCATACTGTCAAAAATTTTATTCACACCCTTTTGACCAATCACCATTTTGCATTCCCCCAAAAAAGTGTTCCCTTTGTAATTCTTAGTGGCAACCTTTCTCTAAAATGGAAATTAATTCCAGTCTGATGTAACAGCCATGCTACATGTTAAAATGCATTTCATATTTTATTTTAGATGAAACATACAAAATATAAGCATTGCTTCAAATATGTATTTCTAATCTAGCTTTGGCATTGGAATACTTTCCCAGTGTGGGAAGTGAAGTTCCTACTGGGTTGGATTTCCCATCATGCCTTAAGAAACATATATAAGTGTTTCCAAAATTGTGCAAAGAATATTCAGTTTAAACATGGACTGATCCAGTTGTCCACCCCAAACAGACCTGAGCCCCTCAGAATTGTTGCAGATACACTGACTATTCTGTTTCACCTGGTTACATTTTATTTCCCTTCCTTGATTGTCTGAGGTGATTATTCTAGGGAGGCACTTCAGAGCAGTTGACAAATGAGTAACACCTAGAAACAATTGCATCCTCACAGCACTTTTGGTTCACTTTGTTGTAGTAATAGTGATTTGATCTCTAGTCAACAAAGGTGATTGGGATTGGATAGGAATAAATATTACCATATCTAAAACTGCAATCTGTCAATATATTCACTGAAAAAGCTCTGTACCTTTCACTGCAAGAGAAAAGATCTCACAGCTGTCTTGCTGCTTCTACTGAAATCCTACAATACGATTAAATCTGCATGATTTGACAGGTTATCTGCAGGACAGTTTTCATACATACAGTAGGAATATTCTTTCTGTGCTGGACCAGTGTATAGTCATACTGTAAGGTTACACATATGAGTCTAGACAGAGGTTGTAAGTCAGTATCAGGATACAGGGAAAGAAATTCAGTGACACTTTTCCTCCTAAACACTCTGAAAATTCTGTATTACAGTGGATAGTCCATTCAGAAATTGCCTCTAGGATTTCCTCTCAGGTAAAATCTCAAAAAGGATTTGACTCACCAGAAAATATGCTTGCCCGTCTCAGAATTCGTTAAATATATTCTCACTTAACATGCATCTTTTTTAATGTTGTGTCACAGGAAAAATTTGGCTTTGTTCTCTTCACTAAGGCAATTATTACATACATATGTGTGTGTGTGTGTGTGTATGTTACCAGGCAGCATGTCACAAGGGGCTTCCCTGTGAGTGGTAAATCAGTATTAACACCTGTATTGGTGGCAGGGCTGCAAACTCAGTCTCTCTCCCATTTAATTTAATAGATATTCTTCTATCGATTTAATAAGGAAAAGTTTGAGTCCTCATAATAAAGCAGGGAATAAAATAATGGAATAAAAACAACAAAAAACTTAAAAGATGTATCATTGAATTGTGTGGTGAGATCCAGGGGTTTGGAAAAGGAAAGGGGATTTCACCATGAGCAGCCTACCTTTCTGGAAA
>NW_008676479.1:8553-8768 GCF_000695815.1 Acanthisitta chloris
ACAGATGCAAGGAATTCAATCTTTAGGCATTGTTTTCATCTTATATCCCTGCTTATGTAGATAGCCAGTGCATCTGACAATCAAGTAATTTAGACTATCCATTTAGGTGACTGAAAAAACTATGGTCTAACTCCTTTCAAGTGAACTTTTAGAGTATTGAGAAAATAACAGACAGAACCTTGGTGTTGTATTTTTGATTGCATCTGTGAGTTCAG
>NW_008676479.1:9283-9753 GCF_000695815.1 Acanthisitta chloris
GAATTTAGAAAGTCCCAGTTTTTCGTTTCAGTCTCCTTCATAGCAATCTCACAAGCATAATTGAGCAATTTATGGAAATGGCATTGTGCAAGACGACTTTCTTTGGAAGAGGTTGGGATTTAATTTTTTTTTCCTGTTCAATAATACAGTTGTGAGATTTGCTTTCTTACAAGTTTGTAGGAAGACTTCTGCCCTGCTGGAAAATCTGTAGTTCTTCTATGGAACCAAATGTGCCTGTCAGACTTCAGCTTCACTTTTTTCCCTCTATAGTTGCTTTTTTGTTTTTTTTCTATGTGATTTCTGTAGGAATCATATGCGCTGGTGGTGCTTTCTTGTGTTTCACACTGGATTTTATGGAGCTCTTTTCTCTTATGAGCACCATGCTGCATAAAGGAAACAGCAGAGCAAATGTGTTATGCTGGTTGGTGGCTAGCAGTGAGCATTCAGCTAACAGTCTCTGAAAGGACACA
>NW_008676479.1:9779-12235 GCF_000695815.1 Acanthisitta chloris
TATTACTTCTGTACTGTGAAACTCACTGTAGAACACAGGGGCAGATATTAGCATTATGCAGTTGTTTTTATTGCTCACCCAAAATTTCAGTCGTGAAGGCAAGTAGTGTGTTAGAACCAAGTCAAGTGAAAGAGAAGGCAGATTTGCAGATGCTCAGAGACTCAGTATGGTGCAGGGAATCAGCCTTTTGTGTTGTTAGTGGAAGGACTGAGAACATGCAGTTCATTTGGGAGGAGGTATTTTTGGATTTTGGCTTGTGTCTATAGCATGGATTTTAAGAGGACAGAGGTGCCATTCCAAAAGTGGCATCAATGGAAATATGAAAGTAGTGGAATGGTAGAAGAGGCAGGGGGAGAATTGTGAAACTGATTTCGGAGCACATATCACATATATATGGAACTTAGTGACCTCTCATACTATGCATACATTTGTTAACTTGTGAAGGTTTGGGGCATAGATACAATCTGGACCACTGCAGCTTGACTATAAGTACCTGTTTGGAGCACATGTGTAATTTTATTTTTTTTTAAGGTAGGTGGGGAGTGGGGATGGATTTACACACCAGAATTCACCTATTCAGCAGTATGTGCTGTGTCAATTAATGGTAAACCATATTAGTTCCTGTATAATTGAATCATATGAATTCCTTCTAGTAGGATTTTTATGGTACATATGGAGAACTCTGCCCAAGCATAAAATAGCAGATATTATAAGACAATTTTTTATACAGACAGGGATAGCAGTTATTCTTGTTGCAGAACATTTTTGCTTGGTTTTATTTTGAATTTGAAAAAAATTAATTATGGTCTTAACAGTGTAAATGCAATACTGTAGTATATTTTATTTTTTATTCAGAAAACAACATGGGCAGGGTTATGTTATAGCCTGTGCTGAACACTAAGGGAGAAACCTATGTGAGATTATACATGCTAATTTAATTTAATCCAGTACACCTTCTTTTTGTCTAGTTTTTGGGAAGTTTGATTACCTGATATTAACTCAAGCCAAAAGAAGATGGAGTAGTGAAAATACCATACGAATGTAGGTTTCATTGTATGTGACAATTCTTACATTCCATGTAATGTTATTTTCCAAAACTGATTATCAAAATATGTTTGAAAGAAAGCTGTGAAAACCTATAAGGCACTTACCTGTGCAATACTGGACTGCAGGGAGAAATTTCTTTCTGACCTATAATTTTTATCCTCTTGAATGTGACTGTAGATGCTGTTCTTACTCATCTAAAGTGTCATAGTAGTACCTCCTAGGGACAAGCATAGTACTGTACAAACATTCACCTAGGGCTTCAATACTTAATGGCTGTTGTCTGAAAGTTTAAAGACCCAGAGAAATGGACATTCACCTCTTTGCCTAGAGCAGCAAGTAACCCTACATCTAGTACTGGTACTGTGAGTCCCATTGTAGATGAGGATTAGTGCCAGTACATTATTTTTCTGCGTGCAACAGCTGTGAGTAATCTCCCCCTAAAATCTGACTGAGAGCTAACAAAAATAAAACTAAAACATCTGTGCCAGCTATGCACAGCTGTGTTTGCCTCTGTGGCTCTATCTGCAGAGCATTCGGTATGATAGTTGCCCATTTATTGTGCCCTATTTAAAAGGATATCAATTCATAGGAATCAAAAGCACAATTAAAAGTAAAATTTGGAGAATCATTTAATGTTTTATTACATCTTTCCTTATTCCAGTGATTCTTCTTCCTTTCCCAGTTTTCCATACTTTATTCATAACAAAATGCTTTCAGGAAACCTAGTCAGTAAAATAAATAGGCAAAAGTGTTTGATGAGAGCAAGTTTGCTTGCAGAAAAGCTGTCCTGTGACTCCTGCAGTCCTCCTTCCGTTCATCACAGTGTTACTCAGAAGTTATTTCTATTGAGCCATGTTCAGGCAAGCAATTGAATGTATGTAATAAGGACTCTGAATATTCTCATTTCCTGTCACTTGCACCTGGTTGTATGATTTCTGTCTACATATCATGCACCCAGTGATATTTTAATCGGATGTAAATCTGGACCAGGACATGTGTTCTGAACTCTCTATTACTTGCATGGATTTCAAACCCCAGCTTTGAATTGTTTACCTCTGCTACTTTATCACCGGTTTTGTAGTGCTGAAATTCCCTCTACAGTGTAAGTCAGAGGTATGACCAGCATAATAAACTTTGATCAGGTGTCCCATTTTGTATTCAGTTTCCATCTCATTTAAAATTTCATTTAAAAACAGTCTTTAGTTTGATAACCACATTTTTTCCCTGCTCAATCACATGTGATATGCACATCTAACATTTCTCATTTTCTGATAGTATGTAGTAATGCCTACTTAATATCCAGATTAATTTTCAATATTAATCCTCTCACCAGTCATGTTAATGCATGGATATCTGTATCATTTGTGCTACCCTTTTTTGCTACATTCATGGCACATTCTGAATGGTAG